>NC_139527.1:6179219-6194219 GCF_947247035.1 Vipera ursinii
CTCTTTTTCTCTCGTTTTCCCTTTTGCTGCACGGACGTTCTGCTTTTAACCACTTTTTTATTTTTTAAACCCCACACGATCAAAACATCTTAACAAGCAGCTCAGGGCACCTAGTTTGCAAGCTAAAATGTGCTCTCTCCATCTCTGCAAGCTCAAGGTCTTTCTCTTCCCCCCCCCAATGATAAATATGGATGCTGTAACTGCATTAACGGTGGCACTGTGCCCCGGCCATCCAGATACAAGGAAGAAAAGCTTTAGAAACTATTTGAAGTACATGCTTATAACAAAAGGCCGTCTGGCTTCATACAGCTACAATTCTGCTAAATTGGTCCTGTAGACAAGCTCAAGATACAGGCATATGCCTGCATCTTTGAAGGCTTTTGTCAGCCTTACCAGGTAGATCAGACAGGGAACACAGCCAGGTGAGCTAATTCTAATAGAATAGAATAGAATAGAATAGAATAGAATAGAATAGAATAGAATAGAACAGAACAGAATAGAATAGAACAGAATAGAACAGAATAGAATGTAGAATGTAGAATGTAGAATGTAGAATGTAGAATAGAATAGAATAACAGAAATAGAATAGAATAGAATAAAAAAGAGAATAGAATAGAATAGAATAGAATAGAATAGAATAGAATAGAATAGAATAGAATAGAATAGAATAGAATATAGAATAGAATATACAATATAGAATAGAATAGAATAGAATAAGAGAAATAGAATAGAATAGAATAGAATAGAATAGAATAGAATAGAATAGAATAGAATAGAATAGAATAGAATAGAATAGAATAGAATTTGGAAGGGAAGCAGGATCAGCTTCTTGGCTCAAGGTTAGAGATGTTCCTTCACAAACTATGAACCAGGATCAGCTTTTAGGGTCAGGATTAGTGATGTTCCTTCAAGAACTATCAACCAGGATCAGCTTCTTGGCCCAATGTTGGACACACTGCATGCCTGGGAACACTTGAACGGGTGAAAGGAGTAGAAGCCAAGGTCCTTCTTGGAAGTACCAGTGATACTTATGTTCCTTAGGATGGTATGAAACTCATTTTAGGGTGACTCCAGAAGAATCCAGAAGAATCCTGAAGTTCTCCAACCAGATTTTCCCCAGGGAACTGAGTCTATGCCTCCTCTAGACTTTTCATCTCTTTCTCCTGCCTAGGTAGTCCAGTTCTCTGGCCAGGAGCCAGAGGGAAGATGTTCTCCTGCCTCAGCTGTTTTAGAAGGACCGGACCCTCCACGTCAGCAAAAAATATGCTGGGCCAGCCAAAACCAAGCCTATTTTTGTGAAACGGGGCCTCCTTCTTTGTGCCATTACCGCCCAGGCACCCCCCCTCCTGCTTACAAATGACCTTTCTGCTCCTTTTGTGGAGTGGACACGTGTTTGTAATGTTAAAACGTACATCGCCGTGCCTGCCTTTTCTTTTACGACTGTGTGTTTTATTTTTTTTTCCTATCATCATTTTATGAAGCGTCACCAGATACAAATAAATGAAATCTGCAAATGGCAAGAATGAACTTTCTCCATGGTCACAACAAGCCTAGACAATTTTAATAACTTATTTAGCCTTCTCTTAAAATACAACCAACGATCTCTTCATCCCCTATCTATACCTCTTAGCTATAAACAAATCCTTAAAACCTGGACATTCAGACCTGGACAGTCACACACGATTAAGGGTTTGTTTAAACCACAACTCTTGGCAGCTTAGGTAAAGGTAAAGGTAAAGGTTCCCCCGCACATGCGTGCTAGTCATTTCCGACTCTAGGGGCCGGTGCTCATCTCCGTTTCAAAGCCGAAGAGCCAGCGCTTGTCTGAGGACATCTCCGTGGTCACGTGGCCGGCATGACTAGACGCCAAAGGCGCACGGAACGCTGTTACCTTCCCACCGTGGTGGTCCCTATTTTTCTACTTGCATTTTTACATGCTTTCAAACTGCTAGGTTGGTAGAAGCTGGGCCGAGTAACAGGCGCTCACTCTGTTACGCGGCACTCAGGATTCGACCCGCCAAACTGCCGACCTTCTGATCGACAAGCTCAGTGTCCTAACCCACTGAGCCACCGCGTCCCTTGGCAGCTTACCATGCAATAAATAACAGAATGAAACAACCCAAACATTACAAGCATTAAAACATAGGACACTAAATGTGAAAAGCGATAATAATAATAACAACAACAATGTCAACTGAATGTTCAGTTGACTGAGGTTCATATTTAATGAATAAAAGATGATGATGATAATAATAATAATAATAATAATAATAATAATAATAATAATAATAATAATAATAATGTCCAAAAAATTTGCAAACACATCAAGAAATTGCAGCTTCCTGCAATAGCTCCAGCAAAGCTAAAAAAACTGCGCTACTCAGAACATATTACATTTTAAGGAGATACCTGGTTGATACCTATGATGCTGGCAGCAACCCATGTCAAGCATTAGTGCCAGTCAATTTGAGTGTTCAGTTGTCTGAGTTTCATGTTTTATGAATAAAAGTTTTATAATAATAATAATAATAATAATAATAATAATAATAATGGTGGTGATGGTGATGATGATGATGATAAGGAGAAGGACAGAGAGAAAGAGAAGGAGAAGGAATAGCAAAAAGAACCTCGGCATAGATGGGAATCTACTACCCACCTCAAATAAAAAAAAGTCCAGAAATAACAATAGTTCTATTTTACCCATAATCAAACAACCAGTAGGAGAAGAGGAGGCAGAGCTGGAGGGTGGAGTTAAACGCGTCATCAGTTTAGAATCCTTGCGTTACCATAAGAAACCTCCTTGAATTCCGTTGACCCTTGTCTAACGCCAGGTTGACCGTTAGTTGACTAGACTCTTGTGCATAGGCTCGAGTAAATCTTCCACGCTGCCAGTTTACGAAGGGTCTCGATTCTTTTGGCAAGACATAATCTCCTGTATAAGCCAATCCTTAAAACCTTATCATTCAGGTTGAATGAATGGAGCGGTCCCTCTGTTGATGCTGCCGTCTTTCTGGAACAGCAGAAAAGTTACACAGCAGGGCCTTTTTCAAGGCCGGTGGTCCCTAAGGGTTGGCCTAGCAGCTATTTGGCAGAGGGACATGTCCCTCTTTGAAATGGGTCTAAGTCTCATTTGGCTTCTTTAGGGGTTCTGTTTCTCCCCAGCCTTTTAAAGGGAAAGGGCACAAGGCAACTATGGTACAGCCACAGTGAGAATCAAACGTGCAACACAACCGGAGCTGGCAAGCATGTGAAGCCTGCTTCCCGCAGTGTATGTGCACACGAGACCCTTTTTTATTATTATTATTATCAGAGAAAGAACAAGAAATCCAATTCTCGTTTTATTTATCAAGCAAGAAAGGAAGGTCAGATGTTCTGGTGATTGTAGTTTGCAAATCCCCAGGGTTAAGCTAATAACCACCTGGTTGGCCTCTCTCTCTCTCTCTCTGTGAATAAATATGTTTTACCCAGGTAGCCAATTTTTTTCCCCCACCAAAAAAGGACCTGCAATACACCTGGGCTTTTTGCATAAGAATGACATAAAAGGGGACTTTTGATGTATGGTTTTGATGATTCGACAGGATGGATGTTAGAAAGAAGAGTAACAGAATGTAACTTTAAAGAGAGAGAGAGAGAGAGAGAGAGAGAGAGAGAGAGAGAGAGAGAGGTTAAAATGTATTTGTACTTATAACTGCTGTAAAGACTATCGGAAGCCATTTCTTTATATTTCTTTCTTTTCTATTTTTCCTTCAACTTTTTTTCTTGCACTTTTTCTTCCTTCCTTCCATTCTTCCTCCCTCCCTCTCTCTCCCTTTATCTTTCTTTCCTTCCTTCCTTCTTCCCTTCCTTCCTTCCTTCCTTCCTTCCCTCTCCTCCCACCCTCCCTCTCCTCCTTCCTTCCTCCCCTCCGCCTTCCTTCCTTCCTTCCTTCCTTCCCTCCCTCCCTTCTCCTCCCTCCTTCCCTCTCCTTCCTTCTTCTCGTTCCTTTCTTCCTTTCCTTCCCTCCCTCCTTCTCCTTCCTTCCTCCCCTCCCTCCCTCCTTCTCCTTCCTTCCCTCTCCTCCCTCCCTCTCCTTCCTTCCTCCCCTCCTCCTTCCATCCTTCCTTCCTTCCCTCCCTCCCTTCCTTCTCCTTCCTTCTTCCCCTCCTTCTCCGTCCTTTCTTCCTTTCCTTCCCTCCCTCCTTCTCCTTCCTTCCTCCCCTCCTTCTCCTTCCTTCCTTCCCTCCTTCTCCTTCCTTCCCTCTCCTCCTTCCCTCCTTCCCCTCCCCTTCCTTTAAATTAGTTTGTATTAAGTCTTGATCTTCTTGTTTATAAATCTCAATAACACAGAGATACACAGAAAGACCTGCAATTCTATTCTTGGGAGACCCCTAGCATTGGAGGGAGCTGCCGCACTTAAATGTTGAAATAATTTTCCAAAGGGCAGGAAAAGGAACATCTTTGAAGATTTAGCAGGAAAACCATCTAACGCCAAGAAAGCCTCAATCAAGTTGAAGATCCAGCTCCCTGGAGAAGCCCATAATGTTGAGAGAGGTAGAAGGAAAGAGAAGAGGACAAGCAGAGCAAAGTCAAGGGACTTAATTGCAGCGGCGTTGGGAGCATCATCATTACCACCACCATCAAATGCTGATGGGGGGAGATTGTCATAAAGGACATTTATCTATGTTGTCACTAAGAGTTGACAATGACTTCATGACACATAAGCTGTCCTAATCCATCAGGCAGTCGTCCTTTTCAAGAGTGGGCAGAGCACAGATTCACGTTCTATTTAATCTACCCTAGATAGCTTATACAGGGACACGGTGGCTCAGTGGGTTAGGACGCTGAGCTTGTCGATCAGAAGGTCGGCAGTTTGGCGGGTCGAATCCTGAGTGCCGCGTAGCAGAGTGAGCGCCTGTTACTCGTCCCAGCTTCTGCCAACCTAGCAGTTCGAAAGCACGTAAAAATGCAAGTAGAAAAATAGGGACCACTACAGTGGGAAGGTAACAGCGTTCCGTGCGCCTTTGGCGTCCAGTCATGCCGGCCACATGACCACGGAGACGTCCTCGGACAAGCGCTGGCTCTTCGGCTTTGAAATGGAGATGAGCACCGGCCCCTAGAGTCGGAAACATCTAGCACGCATGTGCGGGGGAACCTTTACCTTTACCTTTAGATAGCTTAACGAAGCCTAAAAGATCCTGAACACACCTCAGTCAGAGACTTTAGAAGGATTGTTGATATTACAGAATAGAACAGAATAGAAATACAGAATAGAAAAGATTATGGAATGGAACGGAACAGAACGGAAGAGAACAGAATAACAGAGTTGGAAGGGACCTTGGAGGTCATTTAGTCCAACCCCCCCCCTGCTCAAGCAGGAGACCCTTCCAGACAATCTCTTCTTCGAAGCCTCCAGTGCTGGAGAATCCACAACTTCTGGAGGCAAGCCGTTCCACCATTTAATTGTCCTCACTGTCAGCAAGTTTCTCCTTAATTCCAGGTTGCTTCTCTCCTTGATCAGTTTCCAACCGTTGTTTCTTATCTTCCTGCCCGCATTTTGTTTGAACTGTCTCATTTATCGGAACCATGACATCTGCTTTGAAAAATAAAAGCTCCCTATTCCCCCCCCCCTCTTTTCCTCAAGTCTACTTATAATTCCCCATTCCCTATGCCTGGAACCAATTAAGTCGGCTATTAATTAAGGGGTTAGGAGTACAACATTACATTAAATGTCTTTTTTAAAAAAAAAAAAGTAGATATCTTTTTAAGAAATGCTAGACCGTTTCTCCCCACCCACCCCCATGAGATTTTGTAAAACCTTAAAACCAGGATGCTGAAGTCCTCTGAAAAGCGAGAGCTTCCCAAACCAGATTTAGCCATCTCAGGAGATTTCCACCGTTTCAAAAAAAAAATTATTTATTCTTCACATTCTAGCCCAGACATGTCAAAGACAAGGCCCGGGGGCTGGATCCGACCCGCGAAGTGGTTTCATGCGGCCCGCGAAGCCATCCTGGAAACAGTGAGGGAACGGCCCCCACTGCCTTGGCCCTGGCCCTGGCCCAGAGACCCTCCTTCTGCCAGAGACCCTCAGATCTGTCCCACTCCTGCCCAGGCCCCGTCACCCTTGATGTGAATGATGTAGAGCTGGCCACGCCCACCCAGTAGGCCATACGTACTTTAGCCACGCCCACCCAGTAGGCCACACCCACCCAATAGGCCACACCCACCCAATAGGCCACACCCACCCAGCCCCCTGAGGGCAACCGCAATGCTGATGCGGCCCTCAATGAAATTGAGTTTGACACCCCTGTTCTAGCCCTTCCGCACATTTGTACAATGTACTAGATGCCTACAAGATTACTGCCCCCCCCACATATATTCTCAGCTTGTGCTTCTTAACTCATATTAGATACGGTAATTAACCGTTCCTGGGGAATTTGCATCCCAGAATTGGGGGCGGGGGGGGGGGAAATGTTTGTGAACGCTTGAATAGTCAGGAAGAATGACAATTTCCTATCCAAGTCACGTCCACCCCACCCAAAAGCACCAACCAGTGGAATTACAAACCAATGCGCTTCAGCTCAGGCTGAAAGGAAATAAAGAAGAGAAATCTGTAATGTAGTGAAAGGTAAAATGTGTTGAGCCCGTGAAAGATCTGCAGAAAAAGAAGAGGGAGAGGGCGTTTCTATTTAAAATAATGAAGTTCTACTGACAGAAGGCAAAATGGATAACGGATTAGGAGTCCTTTGTATATTATAAGCATCATGCAGGATTATGATGAACAATGTACTTAGCGAAACCAGAGAAGTATGAAGCTCTAAGCAGCCCGGGTGGGAATTCTCAACCTTGAACACAAAAAGAAACTTTCTTCAAGTCGGTGGGGGGCCCTCTAGGATGGTCTTCAGAGTTCAGATTTGGGTTAGTCTTCAATGAGAACAAGAATGATCCACCAAGTCTACTGGCTGATGAGTGGTAGCTTAAATCTGAGTGAACGTAAAATGTAAAAGAATTCAGGATTCAGAGATGACCTTGGAGAAGATGTGAGAGGACCATTAAGGAGGGAAGGAAGGACCAAACTTGGAGAAGAGATGAAAGCATCCAGAGATAGAAGAAAGAGTAAGAAAGAACCTCAAGATAATCCTGCCTTGATGTAGTTTCATCCAAGATGGGACAGGAAGACACTCGGTTAGGATTTCACCATACTGTTAATGTATCTTAGAACAACGCAGGTTGTGTTCAACATACAAGAGTTTGTTTAGTGACCCTTTGGAATTACAACAGCACTTATGACCACTACACCATCCCCATGGTCACCTAACCGAAATTCAGATGCTTCATCTTTATGATGGTTGCAGTGTCCTGGGGTCACGCGATCCTCTTCCATCATCTTCTGACTAGCAAAGTCATTGGAGAAGCCAGACACACTCAACAGCTGCGTTACTAACACAACAACTGCAGCAATTCACTTAATAACCGTGGCCAGAAAGGCCCTAAAATGGGGCCCACTGAACCCGTCTCGCTTAGCAACAGAAATGTTGGGCTCAAAAGTACCCTTTCTGTTATCCTTGCAAAGCCTGCCCCTTGACCTGTCTTACTTCAAGGTGCTGACCGCTGTCTGTAAAACGCCCCTGCCCAAAGTGTGTGTTCTATTCACAAAAAATTCCTCTACACAAAAAAAAGATGGGAATGGATACTTTCTTCAGTCCGCGTTCTGATGCTCGTATTTGTTTTTTTTAACACGTTCTCCTTGCCTCAAGTCTGACCGGCATTGGCACCCAGCTGGCTCCGTCACCAGGTCTTTTTGTAAGTCTTGTCATCCCTCTTTGGCTGTCAAGACTCTGCCATGACAGGAGCTTCCTTGATCCTCCGAGAGGAGATTTTATTCTTTTGGCAGATCCGTTTCTAAAGAGAGGAAGACACTTCACGGCAGCCTGGGCCTGAATAAGCAGCCTGTAAGTGCTGACAGAGAAGGAAGGGAGAAGTAGAGAAAGGAAATAACTGGCTCTGGTTATTTAAAAAAAAGGAAGACTGAGAGGGAAGGAATAAAGGAGAAAAAAACTCAAGATTGGGATGAGGAAGGAAGGAAGGAAGGAAGGAAGGAAGGAAGGAAGGAAGGAAGGAAGGAAGGAAGGAAGGAAGGAAGAAAAGGACAGAGAATGAAAGGGAGAGAGGGAGGGAGGGAGGAAAAGCCAGAAAGAAAGGAAGGATAAGGCAGAGAGAGGAAGGAAGGAAGGAAGGAAGGAAGGAAGGAAGGAAGGAAGGAAGGAAGGAAGAAATGGACAGAACATGAAAGGGAGAGAGGGAGGGAGGAAGGAAAAGACAGAGAAAGGAAGGAAGGAAAAGACAGAAGAAGGAAGGAAGGAAGGAAGGAAAGAAAGAAAGAAAGAAAGAAAGAAAGAAAGAAAGAAAGAAAGAAAGGGACACAGATTGAAAGGGAGAGAGGGAGGGAGGGAGGAAAAGCCAGAAAGAAAGGAAGGATAAGGCAGAGAGAGGAAGGAAGGAAGGAAGGAAGGAAGGAAGGAAGGAAGGAAGGAAGGAAGGAAGGAAGAAATGGACAGAACATGAAAGGGAGAGAGGGAGGGAGGAAGGAAAAGACAGAGAAAGGAAGGAAGGAAAAGACAGAAGAAGGAAGGAAGGAAGGAAGGAAAGAAAGAAAGAAAGAAAGAAAGAAAGAAAGAAAGAAAGAAAGAAAGAAAGAAAGAAAGAAAGAAATGGACACAGATTGAAAGGGAGAGAGGGAGGGAGGGAGGAAAAGCCAGAAAGAAAGGAAGGATAAGGCAGAGAGAGGAAGGAAGGAAGGAAGGAAGGAAGGAAGGAAGGAAGGAAGGAAGGAAGGAAGGAAGAAATGGACAGAACATGAAAGGGAGAGAGGGAGGAAGGAAGGAAAAGACAGAGAAAGGAAGGAAGGAAAAGACAGAAGAAGGAAGGAAGGAAGGAAGGAAGGAAGGAAGGAAGGAAGGAAGGAAGGAAAGAAAAAAGAAAGAAAGAAAGAAGGAAGGAAAGAAAGAAAGAAACAAAGAAAGAAAGGGACAGAGATTGAAAGGGAGAAAGGAAGGAAGGAAGGAAAATACAGAGGAAGAATGGGAAACAACCACCAAACAGATCGTACAACAAAAAATCATAAGATTGGCATAAGGGAGGGATTGGCACTTTCTTGAAAGAAAGTAACTGAACACTTGGGCAGAAAACGAGCGTGGCCCTCGGAAGGAAGGACCACTGTTCTGTGTTGGAAAGAAATGCCAGGAGGACCTCTGTCTAGTAGGGTGTAAAATGAATCTCAGCAGTTCAGACCAATGATGTGACCCAGTTATGTCCAATTCAAATCCAACTTGACTTTGAGCACCAAGATACTTGGGGTTCAATAGGGACAGGCAGGTTAGGATTTCAGGACCTTGGACAGCTACAGGACAGAGATGTGCCTTGTTGAGGCCAAGGCTGAATCCTGCACCTTCCCTTCCATACATGAGTTGCGTCCTCACGTGTGTCTCCAAAGCCTTCGATCTTTCCCCAGAAACCCTTCAAAGAAACCCCTGGACTATCATTTTTAATGGGAATGAATGGGTGATTTTAAAGAGTGGCCAAGGTTCGCATTGAGATGCTGGAACTCAGAACAGAACAATTCCGTTTAGAGGTAGTCTTTGACTTAATGACCACTTGTTTAACAATGATTTGAAGTTACAACGGCCCACAAGTGACGTATGACCCATCCTACCACTGTTGCAGGGCCTTGTAGGCCTGTAGTCATGATTTTTGACCTCCCTTCCTTCTGACAAACAAAGTCAGTTGGTGAAGCCCGATTACTTAATACCTGTGGTTAAAAAATGGTCATAAAATTGGGTCTGGTTATATAATGATTTGCTTAACAACCACATCACTTAATGGCCAACATTCCAGCCCAATTGTAGTTATAAGTTAAGAACTTCCTGTATTCTCTTCCTCGGACACAACAACTTGTGAAATGGCCAGAAAAGCAGAGGCAGAAATGAAGATTTTTTTCTTCTTCTTTGCCTTCAGGTTTTCCAACTATTCAACTTCCAAAATTCTTTTTTTTTTTGTGGTGGGGGTGGGGGCTTCAGCTTCAGTACCAGGAACAAAATGTCCTTTAAACTGGCAACTTTAAACAGAACCATAGGGCTGCTATATTATTCAAAATGCCACCGCGATTAAAGTCTCGTGGAGAATAATTTAACTCTTCCGAATGAAGGAGAAATAAAATAAAAGTACATGCACTGCTTTTAACTCCCCAAGGTTATAATCAATATTAGATCAATTTGACTCAACCATCCTTTTTATATGCACGTTTTGTGAGAAGGATCCTGACAGGTTTTGAGCTTCAGGAACAAAGCTTTCCTGCAAAATGGATTTACAAATCTTTCTGATTGTATATTTGTCAACACCTGAACAGCCAAGTAATGGGGACAACTCTACCACAATGCTAGACACATGAGGAGCAATTTGGGGCAAAACCTTGCTTGATCTGCAGAGGCTTCCAATCCCTAATTCCTCTGGAACAAGGGTGTCAAACTCGCAACGTCACGTGACGTGTCGCGATGTATCGTGACTTTCCCCTTATTGCCGGCCATGGGGTGGGCGCAGTTTTGGCGTGACGCATCCGGCCCGTGGGCCAACAGTTTGACACCCCTGCTCTGGAACTTTGAGATGGAATCTGCCTTCAAACTTGATCCCTTCGGAGAGATCATGGGCCAAATGTCAAGAGATTGTCCGAGCCGTCACCTCCAAGATGGAGAAAGCAGGAGACAGAAGATGAGGGCAAGCAGGGTGAAATGCTGTGGACATTCTGGTGTGAAGCTGTAAAGCAGGGGTCTTCAAACTTGGCCCTTTTATGACTTGTGGACTTCAACTCCCAGAACTCCTCAGCCAGCGTGCCTGGCTGAGGAATTCTGGGAGTTGAAGTCCACAGATCATAAAAGGGCCAAGTTTGAAGACCCCTGCTGTAAAGGAATGGAGTGATAATTTGGACGAAGCAATGCGGGCGTAGTTAAGAGAGGAAGGACACCTTAGTCTCGAGAAAGTGGATGGCTCAAGAAAGAGTCTCAGATTTGCTACGATTTGATTCTGGTTTGCAGAAGAGGTCCTGTTGTTGTACCCTACAAATTCGAAGTTACAATGGCACTGAAAAAATTGTGACTTCAGACTTTCAGTCGTTGCAGCATCCCCATCCGTCACATGATCAAAAATTCAGACGCTTGCCAGCTGCCTTGGTTGTAAGTCAAAATCTACCTGTACTAACAAGTGGTTTTCTTCACTGTTCCTCACTTGTAGGCAGAAATCCTGCCAAACTGAAGCGGACCACTTGCCCCGTTAAAATTGGGAACTCTTAGGGAAGAGCTACTTTTGCCCTTTTTTTCTCACACACAAACTAAGCTGTGCTGTCTCTTGGACTTCAGGAATGCAGCCCCTCCCTCCTGGGAATCCAGACTACAATCCACCACAGCTGATTCCCTGGAATGCAGTTTCAGTTCCAAATGACTTGCTTAACAACAGAGGTTTTGGGCTCAATTTTGGTTGTAAATCGAGGACTACCTATACTCCAGAGCTTCGCCATTTTTGAAGGACACAAGACAAGCCTCTGTTACAGATCTTAACCAGCCAGCAGATACAATGCATAATCCTTCATTGTTCATTTTGACCTTTCCAGAAGAGATCCTTGAACAGTTGCCTCTATTATTTCTATCTGTTGAAAAATATCCTGCCTAAAGTACACCTTAATGTGAATAAAGATTAATATACAATGGTTGGTTTCCAACACGTACGCACAGCGTGCCACGACATCACTCAAACCAAATCCATTTCATCATTTAGACCGTTTTCGGTCTTGACAATGAAGCTCGCCCTGAGCTGGCAATTAATCTCATCTGAAAAGAATTAAAACACCATGCCACTGAGTTGGCCTTGCCATTAATACATCAGTAACTGTTATTTCAGTCTTGTTTATTTGAGGGACAAATCCCCCAAACCCGTTATAAATTAAGGAAAGTGCACAGACTTTTAAAAGGGAAGAAAAGCAATTAGAAATTGAAGGAACTTCCAAAACATATCCTGGAACTAACCGTCAGGGTCAAAACCAAAAGCGACACACCGAGATTCTTCCAGGTTGAGTTATTTTAATTTTTTCCATACCTATTGACAACATCATGCCAATTTTCTGCATCTACAATATACTCCGGGAACTATTTGGGAGGAGCTGTCTTCTTCCCTTTCTTTCACACTTATTATCTGAACTGACTTTGCCTCTTAGTCCTCTGGAATGCAGCCCCTCCCTCCAGGGAAGGCACCTCCTCACTATATTCCATCGCATCACATGCGGACTTCAATTCCCAGAATTCTTCAGCCACCATGTGTGGATTTCCAACTCCCAGAATTCCTCAGTCACCACATGTCAGGACGCAAACCAGTGATGGCGAACCTTTTAGAGACCGAGTGCCCAAACTGCAACCCAAAACCCACTTAAGTATCATCGGATGCCGGGTGGGAGTGGCCCATTGGGTGGGTGTCGCCCATTGGGTGGGTGTGGCCAATTATGTGGGCATGGCTGAGGTGGTAATGGCAGTCTGGGAGGGACTAAAAAGTCCAATCAATCAATTCCAACTTTGCGAGATCTTTTTTTCCCCCACGAGAAGTTAAAATTGATGGATTGATTGAACCTTTTTTTTTTGCACACAGCAGTGGAGGCCTAAAGCGAAAAGGTTTTATAAAACCCAGCTGAAGGCCTAGGACTGGGGTGATAGGGCACGTGCCCACAGAGAGGGCTCTGCGTGCCACCTGTGGCACACATGCCATAGGTTTGCCACCATGGACCCAAACCAAGAATGAGACGTGGTGATTCTTCCAATGTTGAGTTCGTTATCGTTTCACACCTACAGGCAGAAACTTGCCAGGCTAAATGCTCAACCCTCTGCCTCTAAACTCCAGGAACTCTTAAGGAGATGCTGCCTTCACCCACTTTCTCTCACACATAACATCAGGGCTGAGTTGCCTCTTACTCCTCCGGAAAGCACTCCACCCCTCTTGGGGATTCACTTCCTCGCTACAATCCGGCAAACCAACCACGCTCCTAGATATAACTCACTTGCTTCTTTTCAAGTCTATCTTTCAATAATAATAATAATAATAATAATAATAATAATAATAATAATAATAATAATAATAATAATAATAATAATAATAAATTTCTCCCTGGCTTCATCTTTTTCCCAAATTCAGTCATATGCAAAAGATGCATATAAATTCAACCGGTGTCATATTTTTTTCCTAGGTTTTTCCCCGTAGGCAGGAACAACTCCCTAAGGTGAGCACAGAAGACATCCAAGGACTTCTGGATCAAAGAGAAGGTAGAACTAAAAGCCTTTTGACGACGGCTTTGGGAAAAAAAATAGGCTGCCTTCAAAAGCCACCTTGGTCTCTTTCTCCTTGCCGCTCAATCTAATTATGTGGTCCTCTCTCTTTTTTTTTTTTTTTTGTGGCTTGTCCCGTTTCCAGGTAAACCTCCCTTTTGCAAGCATAGCATCAGTTATTGTGACCCTCACATCTTCTCCTCTTCCGCAGCAGTCCTTAAGGACCCCCCAACTTTCATCTTTGCTGACCTTTGAAATTACCTTTTGCTGATTCAGATCGCTTGGGTAAATCCAGGGTATCAAAATTCCGGTCCACATCTCCGTTCTTCTTCCCTGAGCAGGACACACAAGAAATGAGAAAAATCAACATGATTGGGGGGGCATGAATTAAACTTCATCCATTTCTCCTTAATCCCAAATGAGGGCAAACTGAAGACTAAGCTTCGCATCACACCCACACCCACCCACATCCCCGTCGTCCATACATGCATTTTGTCCTGATGTAATCTGGGGACATGTTTACTGGACATGCAAATGAGGTTTCCATGGATTAGCAGAAAGGACAAACATATGGCGGGATGTATGATCGACTATACAGGTAGTCCTCAACTTACGACCGCAATCAGGACGAGAATTTTTGTTCTTAAGTGAGTTGCACCTGGTTTTATGACCTTGTTTGCCACAGTTGTCAATCCAGCTTTCCCCATTGATTTTGCTGGCCGGAAGCCACTTTGGAAGGTCCCAAATGTTGATCATGGGACCCCAGGATGCCGCAACTGTCATAAATATACAGGCCGGTTGCCAAGAACCCAAATTTTGATCACATGACTCTGGGGACTGCTGCGATGGTTTGACGTGCAAGAACTGCTCGTAAGCCACGATCTTCCATGCCTTTGTAACTTTGAATGGTCACTAAACAAGGGATTGTAAGTTGAGGACTACCTGTATTGTTTACTCTGTTTGTACTGTGATCGTCCTCTAGAAATTGAAGGCAACTCAGGCACCCATCACCTCCCTGTAAGATAAATTAGATTAAGAGACAATAGCCGGAGCAACGTCTTCCAGCAGTCTTAAAATCAAATGGGAGATTTGAATCTGGATCTCCCCAGCAGTAACTAGCCACGTAAATCACTTAACTAGTGGTTACGGCACCAGGCTAGACAGCGGGAGACTGTGAGTTCTAGTCCCATCTTAGAAACGAAAGCCAGCTGGGTGACTTTGGGCCAATCACTAGGAGACAGTGAGTTCTAGTCCCGAATCACCAGGAGACTGGGAGGTCACGTCCTGCCTTATCTATGAAAGCTGGCTGGGTGACTTTGGGCCAGTCGCCACTAGGAGATGGTGAATTCTAGTCCCACCTTAGACATGAAAATGGCTGGGTGACTTTGGGCCAGTCGTCACTAGTAGATGGTGAATTCTAGTCCCGCCTTAGACATGAAAGTGGCTGGGTGACTTTGGGCCAATCCCTAGGAGACAGTGAGTTCTAGTCCCGCCTGCCTTAGCCGTTGAAACCAGCTGAGTGACTTTAGGCCAGTTTCTCCCAGCCCAACCCACCTCACAGGCTTGTTGTTGTGAGGAAAATAGAAGGAGGAAGGTGTGTAGGATACGTCCCCCCCTCTCCCCGCCTCAAGTGATTTGCCAAAATAATGAAGGCAGGATGCAAACAAAT
>NC_139527.1:6199219-6245255 GCF_947247035.1 Vipera ursinii
AGATGTTTCATGACCCAACTAGGTAAATTCATCAGTGCTAGAAGGGTTTGCTCCCTCTTTATACACAATGGCTTGCCCTGCCAGGGGTTGGTGGGGATGTGGTTCTCTCCTTGGTAGGAGAAAACCAAAGAGTTTTGGTAGGAGAAAACTACATCCACTAGTACTGATGACGTGATCTAGTCGGGTAAGGAAGCATCAACCTACCACCAAGTTCAGAGCTAGCATGTATAAACAGGCAGCAAATCCCACCCTCCTTCATACTGATGATGTTACTTAGTTGGGTCATGAAATGTCTGCAAACAAACCTCCCCGCTCAGTGACCACCGCCGTTCAACCCTGAGCTTCAGAGATTCTATTAGCCTGGTCAGTAAAATCAGGCTGTTCACAGCTTGCAATGCCAGTCAGGAATAGGAATAAGAAGAGGTTCTAAGAGGTTAGTGAAATGCAACACACAGCATCCCTGATCAGGCTAGCTCGCTTGGGATTCTGGGACTTGGAAGCCCAAGGCAACTGGAGGGCACCATATTGGAAAGAAATCTGGCTTAGGTTCAACCAGGGTTGCAATGAGAATACAGACTGGGTGCAACCTACTTCATCCTTCCGAAGATATTAGGAGGACACATACCTTTGGCCTTTTTCCCACCGAAGCAGCCTGCGTCGTCTTTCTTTTTCTTATGAGTTCCTCCAAAACTGCCCAGCTGGTTACTTTCTAATTCTCGGAATTTGTCGGCGCCTGGGACTTCTTTGTGGACGTGGTAGGAGAGGTTCCTCATGATGCAGACGCAATTCTCCACCGACTGAAGCGAGGTGCGGTTTCCCCAAGAGAAAGAAGGCAAGAAGACGTCAGAGAACCATCACAGAAGTCTTCAGAGATGCTGCAAAAGCTTTGAAAAAGTCAGGGGTCACAGCCTTCGCTCACTATTAAGGAGACACTTCCCAACAGGGGAGGACAATCAACCAGTGGAACAGCTGGCCTTCAGAAATCCTGGGTGCTCCATCGCTGGAGATTTTTGAGAACAGGCTAGACACTCACTTGTCTCAAATTGTACAGGGTCTCCTGCTTGAGCAGGGGGCTGGACTAGAAGACCTCCAAGGTCCCTTCCAGATTCTATTCTATTCTATTCTATTCTATTCTATTCTATTCTATTCTATTCTATTCTATTCTATTCTATTCTATTCTATTCTATTCTATTCTATTCTGCTCTAATTCTATTCTATTCTATTCTGTTCTGCTCTTATTCTATTCTATTCTATTCTATTCTATTCTGCTCTTATTCTATTCTATTCTATTCTATACTATACTATTCTATTCTGCTCTAATTCTATTCTATTCTATTCTATTCTATTCTGCTCTTATTCTATTCTATACTATACTATTCTATTCTGCTCTAATTCTATTCTATTCTATTCTATTCTATTCTATTCTATTCTATTCTATTCTATTCTATTCTATTCTATTCTATTCTATTCTATTCTATTCTATTCTATTCTATTCTATTCTATTCTATTCTATTCTGCTCTGATTCTATTCTATTCTGTTCTGTTCTGTTCTGTTCCTCCAGGTCAAAAATATCTTTTAAAAAGGTTAAATCCTCATGTAATAAAAACCAGGCTTTCTTCTGCAAACTACAATTCACTTTCAGACGTGCAGCCCCGGGATTACCTTGTTATCCGTATCTTTTTTCCCCACTGCCGACTGCAAAGCATGGAGAAGAGCATCTACCAAACCGTCGCATTCTCGGAGTCTTCGTCGAGCTTCAGCGCCATCTGAACTTACATTCCTGCAATATAATAAAAACAACAACAATAATAATAATAACCAGGTCACCTGACTTGCCAGCAGCTTTCCAATCAAGCAAGCAAGTTCGCCCTTTAAGGGCACCCGTTACAGGCGCCAAGACAATAACCGTTTTCAAGCAGTCAACCTTTTTTTAAAAAAACCTTTTCGCCAAAGTGGTAGAGATAGTCCTCAATTTATAACAGTTCATTTAATGACCGTTCAAAGTTGCAGCAGCGCTGTAAAAAAGTGGCTTTTTTCCCCACACTTTGCAGCATCCCCCTAGTTGCAACAACCGCATTACTAACTTTATTTATTATTTTTATTTATTTTATTAAATTTATATACCACCCTATTCCCGTAGGACTCAGGGCGGTTTACAGGAAAAATTAAAAGCATAACATATAAAAATTAAAATCAGTTAAAAATAATGAGTTAATTCAAGTCCCTGAAATTTAAAACTAAAACCCAATTAAAAATTAAAACCCCTCAGTCTGGGCCAGACAGCTCGAAGAGCCAAGTTTTCAGGTCCCGGCGAAATGAACAACTGCAGTGTTCCACTTAGCAACCGTGGCAAGAAAGGACGTAAAATGGGCCAAAATTCACTTAACAACTATTTCGCTGAGCAACAGAAATTTTGGACTCAAGTTGGTGTTGTAAATTGAGGACTACCTGTATAACTGGGGGAAAATACATCTTTAAAAAGAAAAAAAAACCTGCATTTTTCACGCATAATTTCAATTCCTGTAGTTGTCATTTGGTAAACCGGGGGAGAAAACTATCTGATTTGAAATTTTTCTAAAGTGCGTCTGCTTGTCGTTCGGCAATCAGTTCCCACCAGTGTAATGACTCTGAGAAGGACAAACTCTTTTATTTTACTTTCCATCCGATCCGGCTTCAGTTAATATTTGTGAACAGACTAAGAGGATTGCCGGTGCGCAAAAGGAAAAGTTAAGCCCCATTAAAGACACACAGCAATTAACTAAAGCTAATTAGCTGAGCCTCTTTACAAAATGTAAACCAGAAAGCCAAATATATCTGGGTGATACTTTGAAGCCGTCACCATGATAGCCACTTCCAAACAGCTTGAAAAGAAATGCAGCTTATTTATTTAAAGCTTGAAGGAAGGGGAGAGAGGTTATTATTATTATTATTTATTTATTTTGTAAACCACCTGCAGCTGTGTGCAATTTTGGCCTCCCTCCCCCCCCCTTTTTTTTTTTTAAAAAAAAGTCTTTCCAGTGTACATTTTAATTGTCTCCGGTTCTGAAGCCTCCGTCCTTCATTGGGAAACCGAACAGAATTTTAATGAAGAAATGATCAGATTACTTCCTTGAAACAATTCCCGCCTTGCTAATTTTCTGTCACCTCTTTGGAAGAGAATTTTAAGTGGATCGTTTAGGCCAATGCACTTCTGGAAACATCCAATTTTTTGGGGGGGGGGAAGATATTAATGCTTCAGGAAAGCGATGTGAACGCTGGTTTTTATTATCTTACATTAGTAAGCATTGGAATTAATGTTCTAATTAGATGACAAAAGACAAGAAGTGGAAAACCCCAGGGCAAACTTCATCGAATCCATAAAAATCACAGAAATATATATATTTGGGGAAAAAACAATTTATTCCCAGAAATTTAACCGAGGAGCGCTCAGTACATCCCTCTGCTTGAATCCTGCCAAGGGTAATAACTTCTTCAACTTTTCAACAATGTAACGTTCTCTCCTCGTTTGTGAAGTGACACGATTTAGATGTCGATTTGTGCAAGAGACAATGAGATATCTATGCAGATTCTCAGTCTTCCAGGTCACGGCTGTCCCAAATGTGCTTTTTTTTGTTTGTTTGTTCTTCAAAAGGCAACTGGACTTCCTTTGTTTTCCTTGAAGACGTTTCGCCTCTCCTCCGAGAACCTTCTTTAGTTCTTTCGAAGCGAAACGTTTTCAAGGAAAACAAAGAAAAGTACAGTTGCCTCTTAAAAAAAAAAAGCACCTTTGGGGACAGACAATGAGATAATTCAGCTTCCCACCACCAACACCAGGTATAGTATAGGTCAGGGGTCAGCAACCTGAAACAGTTAAAGAGCCACTCGGAACCAGTTCTCTCACAAAAGGAAAAACTGGGAGCCGCAAAAAATGTGTGTGCATGTGCGTACATGCGCGCATGTGCAGAACAGGGTTTGACTGAAGAGTGGAGCCAAGGCGAGATATGCACCTACCCTGCATATTTGAATTGATTGAACTTTTTTAGTCCCACTTTTTTTTGGGGGGGACTGCACATGGCAGAGGACTGGGAGCCGCAGGGGACGGCATGCGGCTCCGGAGCCGCAGGTTGCAGATCTGTGGTATAGGTGGTACCTTGCTCGATAGTAGTAACTGTGAGAGAGATCTTGGAGTCCTAGTGGACAGTCACTTAAATATGAGCCAGCAGTGTGCTGCAGCTGCCAAAAAAGCCAACACAGTGCTAGGCTGCATTGACAGAGGGATAGAATCAAGATCAAGTGAAGTACTAATACCACTTTACAATGCCTTGGTAAGGCCACACCTGGAATACAGCATACAGTTTTGGTCACCACGATGTAAAAAAGATGTTGAGACTCTAGAAAGAGTACAGAGAAGAGCAACAAAGATGATTGGGGGACTGGAGGCTAAAACATGTAGGGAACGGTTGCTGGAATTGGGTATGTCCAGTTTAATGAAGAGAAGGACGAGGGGTGACATAATAGCAGTGTTCCAATATCTCAGGGGCTGCCCCAAAGAAGAGGGAGCCAAGCTATTCTCCAAAGCACCTGAAAGGAGGACAAGAAGCAACGGATGGAAACTAGTCAAGGAGAGAAGCAACCTAGAACTAAGGAGAAACTTCCTGACAGTGAGAACAACTAACCAGTGGAACAACCTGCCTCCAGAAGCGGTGAATGCTCCAACACTGGAAGTTTTTAAGAAGAGACTGGACAGCCATTTGCCTGAAATGGTATAGGGTTTCCTGCCTGAGCAGGGGGTTGGACTAGATGACCTCCAAGGTCCCTTCCAACTTATTATTATTATTACCACCGGATTCACCCCCAAGATAACCACTCAAAACCTGAAATTATTTTCATGGCTTCTTAATTCCCAAATCTTATCAACGGATAAAATGTTCAGGGCCCAAAATCATGGATCCTTGTGCATATTCATACTTGTGAAGCTGCCCTCTTAGAAAAGGGCAGCTATTGTAGGACTGGTTTTATATCTGTCCACAAATTCCACCCTTACAATGTTGACATGACGAAGATAAGCCAATCTGCCATCTTGGCTCCTTAGACAACTAACTGTCTTCTCTAGCCCTATAGCCAGATACGGATTCATACCATCAAGCAAGATTTGAATACTGAATTCAGCGCTGGAGCACTTCCGAGGACCAGTGGCGTAGCGTGGGTTGTCAGCACCCGGGGCAAGGCAACCGGAAGCGGAAATAGAGGGGCGGGCGGGCGGTGACGTCACGGCACTGCTGAAAAGACGCGCCCCGCAGCGGCGTAGACTTTCCAAGAAGAGTCGCGCGCATGCGGGATGCTTCCGGGTCCCTCTCGAGGGCGGCTGGGCGGGGCTCCGACCTGCAAGAGCCGCTGCATTCAAGCTCGCACGTGAGCCCCGCTAAATAAAGCCACGCATGCGCACGAAGCTAGGCCGGCCGGCCAGCGGGTCCGTCTTCACTCGGCCAAACCTGCCAGGGCGCCTGCGGGGCGCTTGCGGTTGGCCTGAGCCTGGGTGGAGAGTTGGCCGCTTCTATTTATTTTATTCAGTTTATGTGGCCGCCCATCTCACCTGCTGGACTCATTTCGCTTTGCAAGAAAGAGCAGCTCGAGAGCGGAGCCAAGCCGACTCTGTGCAGCCCTTGGGGCTCCCTGAGCAGCTCAGTGCGAGCGCCCCCCCCCAGATGTTGCGCCCGGTGCGGCCGGGCCCCCCTGCACCCCCCACGCTACGCCACTGCCGAGGACTGGAAAACTTTCATCTCCCAGTAATCCTGTGTCACCTTGGATTTGCAGCAAAGACTTCTGCTTAAAATTAGCCGAGGAAAAAGAAGTCACGCAGCGATACACTCGCACATTTTACTAGATGGATCGCCACTTGTGCATGGTCACTTGATTTCAGCAGCCAACTTCAGATCCTGTTTTGTGTTTGGCTTCTCTCTCTCTCTCTCTCTCTTTAAAAAAAAATCATTATTTGCCAGAATAAACAAGCTGACTTGGATTTAACCCATTTAATGTATTTTGCAAAACTTCCTTCCTTCCTTCATCCCTCCCTCTCTTTATATCTTCCCTTCTTTCCTTCTTATCCTCTCTCCCTCCCTTCCCTCTTTACTTCTTTCCCTTTGTTCTTATCCTTCCTTTCTTCTCTTTACTTCTTTCCCTTTGTTCTTATCCCTCCTTTCTTCTTTACTTCTTTCCCTTCGTTCTTATCCCTTTCTTCTCTCTTTACTTCTTTCCTTTGTTCTTATCCCTCCTTTCTTCTCTTTATTTCCTTCCTCCTTCCCTCTCTCCCCTTCCCTCTTTTACCAAATACCTTCTTCCATCCTTCTTTCCCTCCCTACTTTCCCTCCTTCCTCCTCCCTTCCTCCTTCCCTCTCTTCCTTTTTTCTCCCTCCCTCATATTTTTCCTCCTTCCCTTTTTTCTCCCTCCCTCTGTCCATCCCTCCGATGTATCCTGCAACTTGCAATTAAACATATATTCTGGGCCAAAGCCTAACAGTAGGATTGACCCTTACTAGGCTGGTCAGATTTGAAGATCTCCAGAAGACGCCTCTTTTATCTTTCTAACATCGGAAGTGCTTTTGCTGGGAAATCAAGTAAATGCCCTCTATCTACTATCTGGCCCAGTTTAGAAGAATTTCTTTGAGAGCTGCTTCTGAGCTTTGTGACTCCTTCCTTAAGGACACACTGCTCCCAACGTATCTTTTAAGTCTCCAGATTGGATCAACTCTTCCCTGATGATTTTCTACTGGAAAAAAACAAAAAACAACCACGTGAAGATTCAGACAGGGTTGTTAGCTGAATCCACCGATATATAATTACCATAAATATTGCAATTTGGTCAACGTTGTGTTGCAAATTGCTTTTTTTTTTCTTCCCCCCATAGCAATTTGGTGGTTGGGTTTATTGATGTTTTCTGCCTGGTTGCTTTTATGTTTAAATTGTTACTTTGGATGTTACCGTTCCCTGATCATCCATAGATACGAAGGGAAGATATACATTTTAAGCAATACAGCCACAACCCCTGCTTCGTTGTGGGTAACACGGAATGATACCGCTGTAGACTTCTGCTATCTCCTGTAGTCGTGTTAGAGTTATGTACACAACTTGAAAGGCTAAATTACTGTTCTTTGGAATGGTCATGTCTTTTTGTGTTGGGCGTGTGATAAGGCCCACCAGCACGGCACAAACATTTGGTGTATCGCAAACAAGAGGCTTTGTAAGTCTTTTAAGTACAGTGAAAACGATTCTTAAGATTGACTATTAATAAAGTGTACAGTACATTCATAGGAAGAAGAACCGTGCATGTTTTGAAAACGGCTGTTTTTCAGTGCTGCTATGCACTTTTTCAAATGATCGGTGTTTCTCAAACTTAACCGCTTTAAAACGTGTGGACGTCAAATTCCCAGAATTCCCCAGCCAGCATTCATAGATTTCAACTCCCAGAATTCCCCAGCCAGCAGTCCACATTTTAAGATGCTGACTGGGGAATTCTGGGAGTTGAATTCTATGTATTGTTATGGACTCACCCATATAGTGAGCTCTTGGCATAAATAAAGAATAACAAAATAACAGAGTTGGATGGGACCTTGGAGGTCTTCTAGTCCAACCCTCTGCTCAGGCAGGAAAACCCTATACCACCAGCAGGCAACCTTGGCCCCTTCATGACTCGTGGACTTCAACTCCCAGAATTCCTGAGCCAGCATGGCTCAGCATGGAAACCTCTCCCTTTCCCCTCAGCGTGGCTGGCTCAGGAATTCTGGGAGTTGAAGTCCACGAGTCATAAAAGAGCCAAGGCGGCCTACCCCTGTCCTATACCATTCCAGACCAATGGCTGTCTTTATGACCGTTGCACGGTCCTGGGGGGGGCGTGTCACGTGATCCCATTTTGCGACCTTCTGACACGCAAAGTCCGCGGAGAAGCCAGGTTCGCTTAACAATTGTGTTACATCCGGTAGGAGATATAGGAATATAGCCAGCCGTACCAACAGGCTGAAAAATAGCTTTTATCCGTGGGCTGTTAGGCTTTTAAATGGGACATAATCTTATGCAGAATTGACTTGGGAGGCCGGTGTGTGGTGTAGTTGGCTCACATAGTGTGGTGGGATGGAGGGTTTGTTGTCACTGTGTGTTGGGGGGAGAGAGCGCAGGGGGGGAGGCTCAGCTAATCTCAATGTACACATGTTGTACTTTGACAATAAAGGTTTATTATTACTAACGTATAAGGGACGCGGTGGCTCAGTGGGTTAGGACGCTGAGCTTGTTGATCAGAAGGTCGGCAGTTTGGCGGGTCGAATCCCGAGTGCCGCGTAGCAGAGCGAGCGCCTGTTACTCGTCCCAGCTTCTGCCAACCTAGCAGTTTGAAAGCACGTAAAAAATGCAAGTAGAAAAATAGGGACCACTACGGTGGGAAGGTAACAGCGTTCCGGGCGCCTTTGGCGTCTAGTCATGCCGGCCACAGGACCATGGAGACGTCCTTGGACAAGCGCTGGCTCTTCGGCTTTGAAACGGAGATGAGCACCGGCCCCTAGAGTCGGAAACGACTAGCACGCATGTGCGGGGGAACCTTTACCTTTACCTTTACCTTATTACTAACGTAACAACGGCAGCAATTCGCTGGACGATGGCGGCAAGGAAGGCCGTGTGGCTGAACAACTGACTTGCTCAGTAACAGGGGGTTTGGGGCACAACCGTGGTGGTCATAAATAGAGGGCTACCTGCCACCTTGCGAGGGTCTCTTTCCCCCTTTTGCTATTTGAGAGCTCGGAGGACACCCTCCCCCCCCCCAAAAAAAAAACAACAACCCGGTTTCGAATCTTCAAAGGCTGGCTCTCCCGCCTTGTTGGGCAGCTCAGAGACCCCCGCCTGGGAAGGAATGGCTGACGGGGGAGGGGAGGGGGGTGGGGGAGGGGGAGGAGTGGATGCCGGCTCCGCTCTGGCATTTTTAGTTTGCTTTGAAAGGCTGCTCTGGGGCTCAAGATGCCAGGCGTGTTTGTCACAACGCGGGAATGGGGTCTCTCTTTTTTGTCACCTGGTGGAATGGAGCTACAGTTACGGGGAGAGGCTGAAGGCCAGTTGCGTTGGAGAAGACAGGGGTGGGATGTTGGCTGGATCGGATCCTTCCTTCTTCCCTTCTTTCCTCGTCTATCCTTTCTTTTCTTCTCTCCTTCCCCTTCCTTCCTTTTTTCCCATTCTTCCCTTTTCTTCCTTCTCCTTCCCTTTCTTCCTTCCTTCCTTCTTTCCTTCCCCCCTTTCCTTCCCTTTCCTTCCTTCATTCTCTTCTTCCCTCTCCTTCCTTCCTTTCCTTCTTCCCTTTTCTTCCTTCCCCTTCCTCCCTTCCTTCCTTTTCCTTACCTTTCCTTCCTTCATTCTCTTCTTCCCTTTCTTTCTTTTCCATTCTTCCCTTTTCTTTCTTCCCCTTCCTTCCTTCTCCTTCCCTTCCTTCTCCTTCCCTTCCTTCCTTCTTTCCTTCCTTCCTTTCCTTCCTTCTCTTCCCTCCTTCCCCCACCTCCCTCCCTCCCTTCCTCTCTTTCCTCTCTCTTCCTCCCTTTCCTTTCTTTTTTCTTTCTTTCCTCTCTTTCTCTCCTTCCTTCCTTCCTTGCTGTCCCTTTCCTTTCCTTTCCTTTCCTTTCCTCCTTTCCTTTCCTTCCCTTCCCTTCCCTTTCCTCCTTTCCTTTCCTTTCCTTTCCTTTCCTTTCCTTTCCTCTCCTCCTCTCCTCTCCTCTCCTCCCTTCCCTCCCTTCTTCTTTTGGCCAGGCTTAAAAGTAAAAAGAGAAGCGAGACTTTTCTGAGCATCTCAACCTTTTGAATACACACGCACATGCACGCACACACACACACACACACCCAGGTGAAGCCCTCAAAAATGCCCGAAACCGTGCCGTTGAAATTTAGCCATCTTTCGCTAAAAATAAAATAAAATAAAATAAAATTGGCAGCAGCGTTCGGCCCTTTGGAGGCAGGTTTCAAAGTGAACCCAGAGAAGTGCTTTTGTTTCTCATTTCCATTCGAAACGGAGACGCAGGCTGGAAAAAATTGTCTCTGCCTTTTCCGGTGACATCACTCTCCTAGCTTCTCAGGATGACCTTGAGAACACAACCGTCCTTAGAACGGAGCGGCAGTCCTTCAAAATGTCTCCCGCAGCTGCAGGATGTGACTTCGGCAATCACACACCTGCTCTAACTACTAGTCTAGGGCAGGGCTTTTCAACCTTTCCCCCCATTGTACCACTTTTAGGATAGGGCATCATCCCAGGACCACCAGTCGCCTAGCAAGGTGCCTGACCTATGGAACCATTTACCGGTTGAGCTCCAGATGGCTCCCGACCTTCGCTCCTTCCGACGCAATCTAAAAACATATCTATTTAAGCAATCCGGTCTGGTCTGAGGGGTTTAATTTTAATTGTGGTTTTAACTTATCTTCTACATTTGGGCAGTAGGGCTTAATTTATTTTCAATTTTCTGTATTTGTGCATTTTGACATTTCTGTCACTGTTCACCGCCCTGAGTCCTTAGGGAGAAGGGCGGTATACAAATCAAATAAATAAATAAATAAAAACTTGACCAAAAAAAAAAAAAAAGGAAAAAGAAAAAAGTGATGAAGTACAGGCAGTCCTCGACTTACAACAGTTCGCTTAGCGACTGTTTGAAGTTACAATGGCCCTGAAAAAAGTGCCCCCACAAGCCACAGCCGAGCGAGACACCTACCTGCCTGCCTGCCTGCCTGCCTGGCGGCGTTCTTTTTCCTGTCCAAGGTTTGCATTGTTGTGAGCATTTCTGTTGAGGATTGGCAGCAGGGGTGGGGTGGGGGGGGCGTTTGGTTTTTATTCCCCCCCCCCGTCTGCTGGGTGGTTGCAGCAGGTTTTGGTCATGTCACATGACCCTGGGACACTGTGACCGTCATAAATATGAATCAGTTGCCAAGCATCTGAATGTAAATCACAAGACCCTGGAGATGCTGCAACATTCCAGCTGATTGGTGCTTCTTCTGGGCTCAGAAGCAACAGGATCAGCGCTGAGCTCCAGATGGAGCCTGGTGCTGATCCTGGCGCTTCTGCTGAGCCCTGACAGTCCCCAAAAAGTGCTGATCCTGGCGCTTCCGCTGAGCCCTGACAGCCCTGCAGCTCCAGCCATCTTTTGCTCAAGCTTGTGCGGTGCTGCCACCGGTTCAGCACATTCCCCTCCCCCGCTACCACTTTTCTAGGATGGTCGCATACCACCTGCCAGGTGCCAATGTGCCACAGGTGGTACCCGTATCACTGGTTGAAAAGCCCTGGTCTAGGAGAGTTGAAGCTTTCAGCCTGGCATCGGGAGAGTTTATCCTTGGGTGCCTCCGAGAATCAAGAGAGAACAGCCTTGTTCCCTTTTGCCCTGTAGTGCCCCAAGGTGAGATACAGACCAAATCTCCTTTAATGTACCTTTCAAAGTTAGTCAAGAAGCATCAAAAGGCTGGGTGGAACAGGGCCGTGACTTTGCGGTTAAAAACGATGCATAATTTATGGCTATTTAGCAGGGAAGGCTTCATGTTGAACTCAAGGGGTTTCTACAGGGGCACAAAAGAGGTGGGTTGCTCAGGATGCAAAAGCCTTAGAACAACAGGGAGGTGCAGTGGAGGTTTGAGAAGAATGGAAAGTTAATTCAGATTCTCCTTGTCGGGCTCCTTATCGCCGAGAATGATAAGTAGAATGACTTCAGAGTAGTTTCTTTTATTTACCTGTAGACAGAATCTTGCCAGACTAAAGCAATTGTCTGCAATAACTATAGATCTACTCTGTGAACTGTAGTTTGCCAGAGTAGTTTGCTCTCTCTCTGCCTATCAAACACTCCACGTTTGCTGCCTCTTGGCCCTCTGAGAAGCAGCCCTTCCCTCCTGGGAATCCAGACTCATTCCACCACACTCCTTCAGGTGTATTTTGGGAAACCGAATTATGTGGGATGTGTTCACATTTAGAGTCTAGTTACTAGTACATTCGGTTGTCTGAATGTATTCCAACCCAATAAAGGGTTCGAGAAGAATCTATGTGGGGTTCTAGCAAGCTTTTGGAGGTCAATGGAATCAAGGACAGCAGAAAGAAGGGGGAAAAAACAGGTTAGGGCTATACTGAACATTTCCACATTGACTTCAGATGGCCACCTAACGTAGTGGTTAGAAAGTTGGGTACAACAATGCCGGTTCTCTACTCAACAGAATCAGGACGTGTGGGATATTTGCCCCAAATGTGAATCTTGATTTGGTAGCTTTCATAGGGAAAGATCTTCAGCCAGTTAGCAGAAAGACAACAGAAAGCGGTGGGATTTCTCCTGACAAGGTGAAGAAACCATAGACCAGGATTGACCTGGATTGCAAAATACATATGGGTAGAATTGTGTGGTTTAGCTCTACCACATCCCAAGCCAGAGCAGCTCTTTTCTGCTCCACTCTCCCATCTCAAAGAGGGTGGTCGCTGTAGGAATAGGAATGGCAGAAGGTGGGAGCAGAGTCAAAAGAGGCATCAGCCTAGCATCCCTACGTTACCACAACCCCTGTTGAATTCCATTGACCCTTATCTAACTCTAATCGGGTGCTGACCTCTAGTTGAGAAGATGGCTGTGGGTAGGCTTTTAGCAATAAATCAGCTTCATTGTGAACCTTCATCTATGGACCTCACCCTTCATGCCTGACAAGGAGTGAAAAATAAAAAGCTATAGTTCTTCTGGGACAAAACACACACACACACACACACACACACACACACACACCCACTTTTGGCGACATTAAAGAAATGGCTTTTCCTTGTTTTCTCAGTCTCCATAGCCCTTGAGTGTTTCTGAGATCTCAACTCCAGGAAATAACCAACTCTGATCCTACTTAGCTTTTCAAAATCAAGCAAAGGTCAGTTAGATATTGCCACCTCGCTGACCAAACCCATTATTAGGCTGGCGACGGAATTAAAAAATTGTGCGTTCTGGAACGGCAGCAGCTGCTGTTGTGAGTTGTACAGACGTGCTGTGAAGCGCCATCAATAAGTTATGGAGAACATGGTCTTAGCAACCTTGAGCTTTGAAAATCAGCTCCGGTTTCCCTACTTAATTGTATCCAAGCTTTTCTCCTCCGTGATCAAAAGAGAAAGGAAGTCTCCAGCAAGGCCCCAAAGAACTATATATATTTTGTTTATCCTAAGCTTCAAAGCAACTTGTATCTTTATCTTTACTATTCTTCACTAAACCCTTGGGTTTTTAGCTCCAATGCTATGCTGGCACCTGTGTAAAGGACAAACATATGACTGAAAAATTTATTCTCAGCTGGTGTCCACCATGTTGGTGGCATGTTTAGAGATTCACAGCGGAGGGAAGCATTTATTTATCACACCACAGGAACATCAACACTAACAGATCTGACAATCTGGAGTTCTTACAGAGAATATTACTCCTCATGCACCAGTCACAGGGACAAACCGCAGGGAAGTGGGCCAGAAGATCAGCCAACTATGTTCAGTTTTACTCAAGATGCCATCAGGATTATATCCATCCACAGGAAACCCTATGATAGCTGGAAAATCAGAGCACTAGAAGGGATCGCCCAAGGCCTTTCTAATTCAAGGCAAAATCCAAATTAAAGTATCTTCCAATAGGAGAGAATATTGGCAGCTCAGGGTTGGTGTTCCTTGGATGCTCTCTGAGCTTGCTGGTTTTCTTGCAGACATTTCATTACCCAACCAGGTAACATTGTCAGTGTTAGTGGCTGTGGTTTTCCCCTTCCAAGGAGAAACGTGGTAGGCGTTTCACTTGATTTTCTCCTATGGCCTTCTCCAGCCAAGGAGAGAACCACAGACATCGGCAGGGAAAGTGTCAGGCGCAAACAACAACATTCTCACATGAAGAGTTCAATTAGCCACTTTATTGCTTCTGCCTGTTATACAGGAATCTTCCCAGTCAGGCAGTTTGTTCCTGAGCTGGGCTAAATAAAGTTCAATGGCATTCAAAGGGAGTCAGATTTTGCCCTCTTTGAGCATATATAATGATTCCAGACATTCCTGATTGACCCCCCTGGCTTTCCTAGGTTTTCTCTGACAGCACATAAACAGGAAGCAAACCACACACTCATTAGCACTGATGATGTTATCTAGTTGGGTAATGAAACGTCTAGAAGCCAACAACCAAGTTTAGCGAGCGCCAAGAATACTAAAACATCTTCAGACAAACAGCCAAAGGAAGTTAGCTATCCTCTTGTGTTATTCAGCTACAGTTAGCTATCATTCCGATGTCCCATGGTTACCTTACCCTAACCTTCCATCAGAATCTGCCCTCCTGAAATTTAAAGATAATTTTTACCCTTCCAAGGTCCCTTCCAATTCCTATTCTATTCTATTCTATTCTATTCTATTTCTATTCTATTCTATTCTGTATTCCATTTCTATTCTATTCTATTCTATTCTATTCTATTCTATTCTATTCTATTCTATTCTATTCTATTCTATTCTATTCTATTCTATTCTATTCTAATTCTATTCTAATTCCATTCCTATCTTATCTTATCTTATCTTATCTTATCTTATCTTATCTTATCTTATCTTATCTTATCTTATCTTATCTTATCTTATCTTATCTTATCCTATCCTATCCTATCCTATCCTATCCTATCCTATCCTAATTCCATTCCATTCCATTCTCCATTCCTCTATTCTGTTCTGTTCTATCCTCTGCTATGCAAGGAAATGGGCAGATTCCTTTTTTGCAGTTGATCACCTGGTTCTGTTGGAGGCCAGCACAAAATCCTTCAAAGGGAGGAATAATCCAATCTATTCCTGAGTTCCTTAACCATCTATAGCAACCAGAGCTCTAAATTCAGAAAGCAAAAAAGGTCACTTCTAATGATTTGCTCGCTCAACTCCGAGCAAGCCTGGTGCATCGGTCTAAAAAAAAATTATTGCTATGCCTGGATCCTACACGGAAGGCTGTGTCTTCCTTTGAGGATTAATGATTATTCCAGCAACGAGGCACCGTCGAACGGTCTTCATTACTTTCTGCCTTTACAAAGCAATTCCCAGGACTAGCTGCTGGGCTGGAAAGTCCCAAGCATGGGAGTGAACAAGAGATCCGGTAGGCCTGTATTAATCGATGGAAACGGGGCCGGAGTTCTCTCCAGCCTGGAGAAGATTTAATACAGTTCCTTTCATTAGTTTGGTCTGAACTATTAGCCCTCCTCGTAAAAGCCGAACAATTGGAAGAGACTTGGAAACCAAATCCAGAAAGAAAACATTTTTTTTAAATCAGCTGTACGCAAAGGTTTCTCCAGCCGAAGGAGAAAATGCAGAATTTTTGCCAGCTCTCTCGATCTCCTGGAAATCTTCTTCGATTTGAATCTGAAAGTAGTCCTTGACGTACGGCCACAATGGAGCCCAAATATGCAAATATAACACAGTGGTGTTTCTCCATCTTGTGATGAGTGGGCTTCGAACTCCTAAGAAGTCTTTACTGGGATGGCCAGTGCTAAGAATTCTGCAAGTTGAAATCCATACATCTGCAAATTCTCTCTTTTTCCCTTTTGCAAATTTTTACATTATTTTTTTCCCCATACAATTCGATAGTACTTGTTCAACGAACGTGTTGTCTGAGTTTATCATTCACTAATACCGTATTTTCCGGCATATAAGACGACTGGGCGTATAAGACGACTCCCTACATTTGCTGTTAAATTATAGGGTTTGGGCTATACTCGCCGTATAAGACTACCCTTCTTCCAACGCACAACAAATAAAAATTAAAAAACATCAGATTTGATTTTAATATAGTAATTTTAATTCAAATGCTTATGACATGCAGGTACTTAGTAGGAAAACTGTCACTTATAAACATAAGGCTGTTTGTCATCAAACATATAAACATAAAACAGTGCAAGCGGATTAAACTTTTCCTAATTCACTCTAAAGCTTTCCCTGCGCAGACCAAATGGGAGATCCGCTCCAGGTTTTCAAGCCAGCCCTGTCCCTAAAGTTTCAGCACCCGGTGTATAAGACAACCCCTGACTTTTGAGAAGATTTTCATGGGTTAAAAAGTCGTCTTATACGCCAGAAAATACGGTACAAATTTAATTCCTAATCCTTTATTCTTTTCTCCAGCCATTGATAAAACAAGTCCCAAGTTTGAAAGTATTCTGTTTCTTCTTTTTCTTTCAACCTCAGAGTAAGCCTGTCCATTTCTGCACAATCTAATATTTTTTAAAATTATTTCTTCCTCTGATGGTAATTCTTCCTTTCCCCAACATTGTGCAAATGTGATACTTGCCGCTGTTATCACGTGTAAAATCAAATATAGACTTTGTTTATCAATCTTTTCTGGCATAATAACCTAATAAAAAAAGTTCAAAATTTAACATCTACATGCTTAAAATCGACATGTTTTCCCAACATCTTTTCTTGCCAAGCATGTATCCAGTACCTCTTTGCTTTAACACATGTCTACCATACATGATGATAAGTACCTGACTTATGTTTACGTTTCCAACGTCTATCTGACATATTTTTAAGCATTTTTGCTAATCTTTGCTGGTGGGCAAATTTTCTTATTCGGGCGTGGCCGTAGCCTCTTCAAGAAGTTGGTCGGCAGTTTTTCAGGGCCAAATTTTCAGGTGTTGCTCCAGGAATGGTGGGGGGGGGAGGAGGAGAGAAGGACGGCTGCCTAATCCCACCTCCCAATCCTAGGAAAATCTCTCTGAGTGAACATTAATTTGTCCCAAAGCAAAAGGCACTCAGGATCTCACAATATAAGCTGCTTTTGCTATGCTAGGAACGTGCCTTTAGCATTCAGCAACAGGAGGCCAAAAATAGCATGCTTAAGTTTGGCAAAGGTGTTAAAAGTTGCACGAGAGCCAGTTCTCGGGATTGCAGGACTTTGGAATGTTCACGTCAGCCCCTCACCTTGGTGTCAAGTTTACCCAACTGCAATGGCAACAATTATATTTTTAAAAAGAAAAGTAGCAATGCAGATGGGGGAGGAATTAGCAGAATGACCAAGTTGGAAGGGACCTCGGAGGTCTTCTAGTCCAACCCCCTCCTCAGGCCGGAAAATCCTATACCGTTTCAAACAAATGGTTTGTCCAATTTCTTCTGAAAAGCCTCCAGTGATGGAGCACCCACAACTTCTGGAGGCAAGCAGTTCCACTGATTTAATTGTTCTCACTGTCAGGAAATTCCTCCTTAGTTCTAGGTTGCTTCTCTCCTTGATTAGTTTCCATCCGTTGCTTCTTGTTCCCACTTCAGGTGCTTTGGAAAATCAGTTGACCCACCCCCCCGCCGTCTTCTTTGTGGCAGCCCCTCAAATATTGGAACACTGCAGTCCTCTCTCCCCTACTCCTTCTTTTCACGATTATACTGTGATGTGTACATTTATATGTATTTATTTCATTCCTTTCTCCTTTTTGCCACTTTCTTTTGTTTTTCTGTGGCTTTTCACTTATTTTTTTCCCCCCACCGGGAATTTGTCTCTGTTCAAGAAGAAGTTAAAAATACCCATCTATTTGTTTCTTGCATGGATGATGAATCAACATTTGTCACTGCTCCGTCAGCATTTACAAATCTCTATTATTATAGGATGCCTGGATGCCGAGTTACAGAAGCACATAAAGTACATGCTGAGTGATTCATTTCATTTTCTCTGCTTTATTTATATCGGCCTAAAAAACTGATCAAATGTAAAACAGAATGTCTCAAAATGAGGTCAATGTCCCCCCCCTCTACTAGCACCACTCTATTTCTTGCTGCACATACCCAGACATGCTGCTGGTTGGTTCAACGGCCCAAAAAAAATGCAGTATGATGGATGGATGGATATGATAAGACAGACAGGCAGACGGACAGATATGGATGGACAGAGATTGATGGATTTATAATAAGAGCTGGATGAATGGATAGAGAACGGAGATAGATACGTAGAGATAGATGGTGGATAGACAGACAGACATGTGACAGAGATTGATATGTATAAAAGAGATGGATGAATGGATAGAGAATGGATAGAGATACATAGAGATAAATGATAGGATAGATCAGGGGTCACCAATCCCCCGGTCGATGGACCGGTACCGGTCCATGGCATGCCAGCAACCAATCTGCACAAACAAGCAAAGCCCCATCCGTGGGATGCAGGCAGCAGACGAAACCACGCATCCACCGGTCCACGAAAAACCTCTCTCCATGGAACTGGTCCCTGGTGCCCAAAAGGTTGGGGACCTCTGGGATAGATAGATAGATAGATAGATAGATAGATAGATAGATAGATAGACAGACAGACAGACAGACAGACAGATAACAAATAGTACTATTGGACAGTGTGAATACCCAGGGGATGGGGGTGTGGGAATTTATCTTTTAACCAAGCAAGCTTTCGCACGGGAAAACTCAGCGCTGATTTCGCTTCTTCGCTTCTGAGATGCTGTACCCAATAAAGTTTTTGCCCGCTGGGATGTAATTGCCTTCAGGATCCCTTTTGTTGGGTTTGCTAGTTGGATTGATGACAGCAAGACTGTTGCTCTGCAAGCACAGACACCAGCACCCACCTGGGCAGCTGAAGGCAATTTCTGCTTTGTTTCCCTCCCTTTGGCCCGTGGAGACATTGTATGGACCCCCTTTCTCACCTCAGACATCCCGACGTGTTCTTGAAGACTGTACTCCATTCCGCATCTCTAGGCTTCGAATCTTCGTTCGGCTCATTCTCCCACCCCGAATGAGGGATGATGACCTCATTGGTCAGCGTCTGAAGACCGTGGTTAATGATCACCATTTTGAGGGGTTCGTAAGATGACAGGTTCCAAAGGGTGCCTTGAGTAGGAGGAAAGAGTGAAAAAAATAGTCAATAGAAATGTCCAGAAACCACTATATAGGCTTATGTGTTTGTTTTGTTTCCCATCTTTATTATTTTGACAAACAAGTCAAGGTGGCAAACACATCCAACACACCTTGCTCCTCTTTATTTTTCCCCACAACAATCCTGTGAGGTGGGTTGAGTTGAGAGTTGTCAGTTGGCTTTCATGGCAAAGCGAGGATTTGAATTCAGGATCTCCCAAGTTCTAGTTTGGCGCCTTAACCACTTAGATTCAACTGGCTCTAGGTTTGCAGTGTGGGTCAAGTTGCAAAGGGAATGCAATGTGATTCGAACATTGTGATCCAAAGAGAACAGTCCTTTGGGCACTCAGGCAAATTGGCCATCAACAGGCACGTAGAGATAAACAACATCTACACACCACTCAAGAGAGAGACAATCAAAAGCAATCAAAATGCCCAAAAGGAAACGACACTGATGATGATGATGTTTTCAAGCAAACAATAAAGCTGAGAGAGCACCCAAGACCCTACAGTCCTCCTTTTCTCCACAAACCCACCCCCTTCTAGCACTGATGATGTTCCCTAGTTGGGTAATGAAACGTCTGCAAGAAAACAACCAAGCTCACAGAGCACCAAGGACCCCACAGTCAGTCCTTCCTTCCTTCCTTCCTTCCTTCCTTCCTCCCTCCCTCCCTCCCTCCCTCCCTCAATTCCAATCCCTTCTAGCATTGATGATGTTACCTCCTTTGGTAATGAAACATCTGCAAGAAAATAATCGACGTCAGAGAGCACCAAGGACCCCATAGTCCTTCCTTCCTTCCTTCCTTCCTTCCTTCCTTCCTTCCTTCCTTCCTTCCCTCCCTCCCCTTCCTCCTCTCCATAAATTCCACCCCCTTCTAATACTGATGATGTTTCCTAGTTGGATAATGAAACATCTGCAAGAAAACCACCAAGCTCAGAAAGCACCAAGGTCAACCCCACAGTTGAAGCCTGAGCTACAAATATTCCCTTCTATCAAAACTCCCATTTCCCCCAAACAATTGGGAAAGAAAAGTTCCTGAATGGAACCATTTCCTACTCTGGATTGCAATTTAGGATTCAACGCCTTCCCTCATCCACAGGGCAACCGCATTCCATCCTTTCAGGAGTATCGTTAAAACAAACACGTCCCCACAGGAATTTTATCTTCAACTGCCCAGCCGCTTTAAGTGGCACTTCAGCTCCAGAGCCAGACAGGGCAAACAGATCTTGGATGATTTAAAACAGAGATCCCCAACCTTGTGGGCCCCAGGGACCGGTTCTGTGAAAAGAGGTTTTTCCATCGACCGGAGGTTGTGTGGTTTTGTGTGCTGCCTGCATCCCACTGATGGGACTTTGCTTGTTTGTGAAGACTCGTTGCTGGCATGCCGCAGCCCGGTACCAGGGGTTAGCGACTCCTGATTTAAAACTTATCTCGGTCCAATCACCTCCAAGATGGAGAAAGCAGGAGACAGAAGACGGGGGCAAGCAGGATGAAATGCTGTGGACATTCTGGTGTGAAGCTGTAAAGCAGGGGTCCTCAAACGTGGCCCTTTTATGACTTGTGGACTTCAACTCCCAGAATTCCTCAGCCAGCGTGCAGTTTCGGCGTGATGCAACTGGCCCGCAGGCTAGCAGTTTTTACACCCCTGCTCTGGAACTTTGAGATGGAATCTGCCTTCAAACCTGATCCCTTCGGAGAGATCCAGCTAATGGGCCAAATGTCAAGAGATTGTCCAAGCAGTCACCTCCAAGATGGAGAAAGCAGGAGACAGAAGACGGGGGCAAGTAGGATGAAATGCTGTGGACATTCTGGTGTGAAGCTGTAAAGCAGGGGTCTTCAAACCTGGCCCTTTTATGACTTGTGGACTTCAACTCCCAGAATTCCTCAGCCAGCGTGCTTGGTATAGGGTTTCCTGCCTAAGCAGGGGGTTGGACTAGAAGACCTCCAAGGTCCCTTCCAACTCTATTATTCTATTCTATTCTATTCTATTCTATTCTATTCTATTCTATTCTATTCTATTCTATTCTATTCTATTCTATTCTATTCTATTCTATTCTTCCATTCCATTCCATTATTCTTATTCTATTCTATTCTATTCTATTCTATTCTATTCTATTCTATTCCATTCCATATTTTCTATTCTATTCTATTCTATTCTATTCTATTCTATTCTATTCTATTCTATTCTATTCTATTCTATTCTATTCTTCCATTCCATTCCATTATTCTAATTCTATTCTATTCTATTCTATTCCATTCCATATTTTCTATTCTATTCTATTCTATTCTATTCTATTCTATTCTATTCTATTCTATTCTATTCTATTCTATTCTTCCATTCCATTCCATTATTCTAATTCTATTCTATTCTATTCTATTCTATTCCATTCCATTCCATTCCATATTTTCTATTCTATTCTATTCTATTCTATTCTATTCTATTCTATTCTATTCTATTCTATTCTATTCTATTCTATTCTATTCTATTCTATTCCATTCCATTCCGTTCCATATTTTCTATTCTATTCTATTCTATTCTATTCTATTCTATTCTATTCTATTCTATTCTATTCTATTCTATTCTATTCTATTCTATTCTATTCTATTCTATTCTATTCTATTCCTATTTCCATTCTATTCTATTCTATTCTATTCTATTCTATTCTATTCTATTCTATTCTATTCTATTCTATTCTAGTCATCAAGGAGAGTATCTTGATCTAGAAATAAGGAGAGATTTCCTGACAATGAGAACAACTGATCAGTGGAATGCCTTGTCTTCTGAAGTTGTGGGTGCTCCATCACTGGAGGCTTTTAAGAAGAGACCGGACAGCCACTTGTCTGGAATGGTATAGGCCGGTCTCCTGCTTGAGCTGGGGGTTGGACTAGAAGATCTTCAAGGTCCCTTCCATTTGTTATTCTGTTATTCTCTGGCCAGTGAATGGTGAGATGACAAGAATTGGGGGGGAAAAAACTATTACTGCTGCTGGCTCAGCGTCACACAGATTAGTTCTCAAGAAATGCACAAAAAATCAGTCTGCGCTCACCAACCAGCCAATTATCTTTGATTTCTTCCCAGGCAGTTATCGTAAAGGGCCGAACATTTCCAACCCAATGCATTTCAAAACCAACTACTGCAAGCCTCAAATTCAGGAGCAAAAAAAAAAACTAATAAAAAAACCCCACAAGGTTATTATGATTATTATTTGAAGATTGTAATTGCCAAACACAATTTGAGAACGAGGAGATGCTGCATTCTATATTCAATTTGTGTAAATAATTCAATTTGCAGGGCCGGGAATGAAAAGATTTATCCAAATGTTTGCCTTTGTAATGTGCTGTGGAGACTCACAACAATTAAAATAACCTATCAAATCACTTGGAAGATCGATTTGATCAATGCTTCTTTTTTTTTGGCAAGGTAGAGAAACAAGTGGTCACTTTCCAAATGCATAAATAACTTGTAGGTCAGCCTAGGGAATGTTCAAGCCATCTCACTAGGGTTTGTTTAACAAACCACGTTTATAAATGTTGCTTCACACAAGGGTGTGAAGTCATTGTTTTTGTTAAATAGGTCAGTCAACACACACTGAGATAGAGGAGACTGTCAAGAAACAAAGTTGGTCATACTAATTCAGAGAAGAGCAACTAAGATGATCAAAGGCCTGGAGGCTAAAACACATGAAGAACGGCTGCAGGACTTGGGTTTGGCTACTCTAAAGAAAAGAAGAAATAGGGGAGACATGATAGCAGTCTTCCAGTATTTGAGGGGCTGCCACAAGGCAGAGGGGGTCAGCAAAGCACCAGAGGGAAGGACGAGAAACAATGGTTGGAAACTGATCAAGGAGAGAAGCAACCTGGAATTAAGGAGAAACTTCCTGACAGTGACGACAATTAACCAGTGGAACAGCTTTGCCTCCAGAAATTGTGGGTGCTCCATCACTGGAGGTTTTTAAGAGGAGTCTGGATAGACACTTGTCTGAGATGGTATAGGTTCTCCTGCTTGAGCAGGGGACTGGACTAGAAGACCTCCAAGGTCCCTTCCAGATTCTATTCTATTCTATTCTATTCTATTCTATTCTATTCTATTCTATTCTATTCTATTCTATTCTATTCTATTCTATTCTGTTCTGTTCTGTTCTATTCTATTCTATTCTCTATAAAGATTCTATTCTATTCTATTCTATTCTATTCTCTATAAAGATTCTATTCTATTCTATTCTATTCTATTCTATTCTATTCTATTCTATTCTATTCTCTATAAAGATTCTATTCTATTCTATTCTATTCTATTCTATTCTATTCTATTCTATTCTATTCTATTCTATTCTATATTCTATTCTATTATTCTATTCCATTCCATTCCACTCCACTCCACTCTGTTCTGTTCTATTCTATTCTATTCTATTCTATTCTATTCTATTCGTAATTGTTAAGGGAATCTTTGCAGTTGTTAAGTTAGTCACACGGTTGTTAAGTGAATCAAGGGCTTCCCCCTTGACTTTGCTTGTTGGAAGGTCTCAAAAGGGGATCACCTGACCTCGGGACACTGCGGCCGTCATAAATATGAGCCAGTTGCCAAGCGGCCGGATATTGATCCCGTGAAGCGTGGGGAGGGGTTCACTTCCCAACCACAGGGGGGCAAAAGGTGGTAAAATCAGACCTGCCTCCCTTAACGACCCAACTGCAATCATGGGTTAAGGAGTGCCTGTATATTCAGCGCAGACCCAGAAGTGGCATTTCTGCTCTACAGACGTGGTGCTTCCTTTGCCCCCAAGCTCTGAGGCACTTTCAAACTCTCCCAAGAATTACTCTGCGATAAATACCCTGAGGGGGAAATAAAAGATGCTCAGTTCCTCCAGCTGTTCTTCCAAGGGAGGGTAATGAGTTTGCCGCAACCCAATCTCCATGGGGAAACTGTAATGCCACACCTAGTTTCATCCCTCGGAGAAACGTCAGGCCATACGCTGCTTTCTCAAATCCCGTTTTCTTTCCTTTAGGGCCTCCTTGTTCTCGTTCTGCTCCGTGCTGAGAATCAAGAGAACGATCAGCGGAGATACAAGATTCTCTTGGAACCTGAGGGGGCCACGTCCAAGTTGAGGCATAAACAAAAATGTTATGAATTGTGGCTGAGGCGACCGACAGTGTAACCCGGAACAGTGTGAGTTTGCTGACTGCACCGCCCCCAGTTTTAATCTAGGACAGGGGTCTTCAAACCTGGCCCTTTTAGGACTTGTGGACTTCAATTCCCAGAATTCCTCAGCCAGCATGGGGGAACTCTGGCCCCTTCATGACTTGCGGACTTCAACTCCCAGAATTCCTCAGCCAGAATGGGGGAACTCTGGCCCCTTCATGACTTGCGGACTTCAACTCCCAGAATTCCTCAGCCAGCATGGGGGAACTTTGAACCCTTCATGACATGCGGACTTCAACTCCCAGAATTCCTCAGCCAGCATGGGGGAACTATGGCCCCTTCATGACTTGCAGCCTTCAACTCCCAGAATTCCTCAGCCAGCATGCCTGGCTGAGGAATTCTGGGAGTTGAGGTCCACAAGTCATCAAAGGGCCAAATTTGAAGACCCCCTAATCTAGGAAAAGGCACGAAGAGAACTCCAAAACCACCACTTCACATGTCCACCAGTGAGACCTGCAACCTAATGTGCCTGTGGATGTTCACCCCTTTGGATTCACTTGGCTGGTTAAGAGCAGCCTTCATTATAATTTTCAGGGAGGTTCCTCCATGAAAACTGCACACTAAGGAGTGGAAACAAAGTAGAATGTGGTGCTGCTTCAAGGGGAGAAGAAAGAGACGTCTTGATGATCAAGTTGGGGAGTGAGTGGAATTGAAGGCACTAGTAGTACTTTTAAGATCATACAATAGCTTTCAAGTGAGAATCGTCCTCAGCTCTTCTCAAAAATGCTATCTAGGATCAGACCTATTTAGAAGTTGGATGGGAGGCACCAGGATGGCTGAAAGGAGGAAAAGGAAAAAGAAGAGGAAAGGGAAAAGGAGGAAGAGGAGAAGAAGAAGGAGAAGAAGAAGGAGAAGAGGAGGAGGAGGAGGAGGAGGAGGAGGAGGAGAATCAACCACTGACCTGTAATGAGTTCTCGTACTTCCATATCACTCGTCTTGCGCAACAACCTGATCAAAGCCGGGATCCCATCACAGTTCTTGATGGCCACTTTGTTTTCATTGTCCTTCCCATAGGATATGTTCCGGAGGGCCCCGCATGCTTTGCGGTGGACCTCAGGCTTAGGATGGTCCAGCAGGCCCACCAGGATGGGAATGCCCTTGAGATGCCTCACGTCCTTCTTGATCTTATCATTCTCGTAGCAGAGGTGTTGGAGGTAGGCAGCGGCGTTCGATTTCACGGGATCAATGGGGTGGCTGAGCATGGCGATGACTTCGGGCAGATCCGGATCGCGCCACCGGGGGTCTTTGCGGATGCTGTCAATGGAGGGGGAGCGCTTGCCCAGGCGGTCGATGCTAGCCATGCTGCCCCTCTCGGGCTGCGCCAAAGGCGCCGCGTAGCTGCCGTGCAAGTATGGGATCCGCTCGTTGACGATTTCGCTCTCGATGGGATCCTCATAACTCCTGTCGAGAAAGCAACCACAGTAGAGGATGAGTTGTTTATTTTAATGTCTAGTTTAATGAAGAGAAGGGTGAGGGGGGACATGATAGCAGTGTTCCAGTATCTCAGGGGCTGCCCCAAAGAAGAGGGAGTCAAGCTATTCTCCAAAGCACTGGAAGGCAGGACAAAAAGCAACGGATGGAAACTAATCTGTCTCCATGGAGCGTGTCTTGACCAAGATCCTGTCCTGACCATGATCCTTACCAACCTGGCTTATACATGCCCAGCTAGATCATTGCCAGAGCCAACAGCTTGCTCACGAACAGCGAGAAGCCTGTCTGATATAGTTATCCAGGATGGGAGGTTGTCCCTTCCATGTGTTTATTATTTTAGGTGGTCACGGAACCCCAACGTTGGAGAACTCCCAGTTTCACAGCTGGTGACAAAGACGCCCCTTGCAGTGGGCTTTATGGCTTACGCAAAGCCAGGATTAAATGAACCACGGCTTAATAAGGCAAGAATCCCAGCGCCCATCTTTGGCACGTTTTCCAGCCAAGACAAAACTACAGCCACCTGCCAAATTTGTGCATTTCCGTTTCTTGGCTTCGGAGCGTTGCAACAAAAGCCCACCGCAGAGAGATTATTTTTTTTCTTTCTTTCCAAATGACTCTGTGCCCTGAATAAACCTAGATTATATTAGCAGAGCCTACAGTAAAATGTAAAAGGTGGTCACTTCCAAGTCCATCACCTTACAAAGGATCCGGTTGGGTCAGAATAATAAGTTTGGACTTGGTTTTTTAACATCCTGAAATAAACTAAGCAGGATGTTTGACGAATAGGAAAGTTTTTTTAAAAAAATGAAGAAACGAAGGAGGAAGGAAGGAGAGAAGGAGTCGGAGAAAGCTTTTAGGAACATCCTTATTGCAAATATGTATAATTCATTAGTTTCCCGGGCTGCAATTTACAGTGTCTCAACAGCCATTATGTCTGCTTTTATGCAGGAGAGCTGTTTCCATTCTTCAGCAGAAAAGAAGATAATAATGTTACATTCATACTAATATTTTTCCTTGTAAGAAGCGAAAAAAGCTTTCCCTGAATACTAAAGAACGCCCAGGTAGAGCTAAACCGATCTTCCCTCCATCATTCGGAGTGAGATGTGTATGCTTTAAACCCAGCTCAAAAAAGCCGAACTCTTTCCTTCTTCTTAAATCCAGCAAGTTTAATTGTGCATCTTGCCAAACCCCTAGAGAGGCACAGAGCATCTGCTTCAACCCCCAGCTGTTTTTTTCCCCCCATCTTTCTCTTCTCATCGACTTCCTTCCTTCCTTCTGCTCCAGGGATGGAGATGGCAGGAAGAAGAAGTGGGTCTGTTTCAATGAACGGTTCACAGTCAGGCCAAGAGGAATCAGAGGAGAAAGAAAGAAGAAAGGAAGGAAGGAAGGAAGGCGGAGAGAGAGGAGAGGAGAAAGAGAGAGAGAGAGAGAGAGAGAAAGAAAGAAAGAAAGAAAGAAAGAAAGAAAGAAAGAAAGAAAGAAAGAAAGAAAGAAAGAAAGAAAGAAAGAAAGGGAAAGGAAAGGAAAGGAAAGGAAAGGAAAGGAAAGGAAAGGAAAGGAAAGGAAAGGAAAGGAAAGGAAAGGAAAGGAAAGGAAAGGAAAGGAAAGGAAGGAGGGAAGGAAAGGGGAGAGAGGAGAGGAGAAAAAGAAAGAAAGAAAGAAAGAAAGAAAGAAAGAAAGAAAGAAAGAAAGAAAGAAAGGAAGGAAGGGGGAGAGAGAGGAGAGGAGAAAGAAAAAGAGAGAAAGAAAGAAAGAAAGAAAGAGGGAGGGAGGGAGGGAGAGAGGGAGGAGGAGAAAGAAAGAGAAAGAGAAAGAAAGAAAGGGAGAGAGAGAGGGGGGAGGAGAAAGAGAAAAAGAAAGAGTAAGAGAAAGAAGGAAGGAGGAGAGAGAGGAGAAAGATAAAGAAAGAAATGAAGGAAAGAAGGAAGGAAAGAAGGAAAGAAGGAGAAGAGAGAGGGGAGGAGAAAGAAAGAGAAAGAGAAAGAGAAAGGAAGGAAGGAAGGAAGGAAGGAAGGAAGGAAGGGGGAGGGGAGAGAGAGAGGGGAAGAGATAACCTTAAGGCTTCTTTGACTTGTCAACTGAAAGCAAGCAAGTCTTTGGCACCTCTGCCTCCTCCAGCTTTCTCACCTGTGCACAGGTGAAGAAATCACTCGTGTACAGATCAGGCTCTGTTCCATGGCAGGGACCAGCACTTTACTTTTGATCTTCCAGCGTCAGCTTGGAGGAATGCATCACCCCAACGAGAGCAGCCGGCTGACAGGAGAAGACCCTCCCCCCTCCTCTTGGAAGGAGAAATGGAGCTGGCAAGCAGTGCCCGAGTCCCCATCATCCACAGCCCTGCTATTAAATTATTCCCAAAGCCTCTCTCTTTAGGCTTTGCTCCTATCAATGGAGGTCTCTGTCGCCGAGTCCACCATTGCAAAACAGGCAGGATTACAGAGCCCGCTGCTTCCCCTCAGCTCCTACAGCCCCTGACCTTCAAGCAGGATTGGCCCTGGGAAACGCTGTTCCTGGGAAACCATGATGCACAGAGAGGGGGAGGGGAAGGATGCTCTTGACTCTGGATGCAAAGCTCTCTTTCCTTTCTGACTACGGATAAGAGGGAAGGTTTTTCCTGCAGATTTAAAACAGGACAGACAGACAGGATGGATGAGAGAGAGAGAGAGATGGATAGAGCAGATAAGTAGGGATGGATGGATGGATGGAGAGAGATGGATAGAGCAGGTAAGTAGGGATGGATGGATGGATGGATGGATGGATGGAGAGAGATGGATAGAGCAGGTAAGTAGGGATGGATGGATGAGAGAGATATCGATAGAGCAGGTAAGTAGGGATGGATGGATGGATGAGAGGGAGATGGATAGAGCAGGTGAGTAGGGATGGATGGATGAGAGGGAGATGGATAGAGCAGGTGAGTAGGGATGGATGGATGAGAGGGAGATGGATAGAGCAGGTATGTAGGGATGGATGGATGGATGAGAGAGAGATGGATAGAGCAGGTAAGTAGGGATGGATGGATGGATGAGAGGGAGATGGATAGAGCAGGTAAGTAGGGATGGATGGATGGATGAGAGAGAGATGGATAGAGCAGGTAAGTAGGGATGGATGGATGGATGGATGGATGGAGAGAGATGGATAGAGCAGGTAAGCAGGGATGGATGGATGGATGGATGGATGGAGAGAGATGGATAGAGCAGGTAAGTAGGGATGGATGGATGGATGGATGGATGGATGGATGGAGAGAGATGGATAGAGCAGGTAAGTAGGGATGGATGGATGAGAGAGAGATGGATAGAGCAGGTAAGTAGGGATAGATGGATGGATGGATGGATGGATGGAGAGAGATGGATAGAGCAGGTAAGTAGGGATGGATGGATGAGAGAGAGATGGATAGAGCAGGTAAGTAGGGATTGATGGATGGATGGATGGATGGATGGATGGATGGAGAGAGATGGATAGAGCAGGTAAGTAGGGATTGATGGATGGATGGATGGAGAGAGATGGATAGAGCAGGTAAGTAGGGATGGATGGATGAGAGAGAGATGGATAGAGCAGGTAAGTAGGGATTGATGGATGGATTGATGGATGAAGAGAGATGGATAGAGCAGGTAAGTAGGGATGGATGGATAGATGGACACAGTAGAAAGATAGATGATAGATAGATACCAACTGACACAGACAAACACACACACACAGAGAGAGACAGAGAGACAGACACACACAGACACACACAGACACACACAGACACACACACACACAGAGAGAGAGAGAGAGAGAGAGAGAGAGAGAGAGAGAGAGAGAAGGAGGGAGGAAGAGAGAGACAGAGAGAGAGAGAGACTGCAGAAGTTTGACATGGACATATGGATCACTCCCACTTAACCGACCTTCACTCTAAAATGAGCAGACCTGCTAAAGGTACCTAGAAATGCCAATTTCTGGCACATTTGGAGAAAATAGCTGTTCCGGGCCTCATGGAAAATGCCAGTTTGCTTCACTGAGTTTACGGAATAAATCACAGTGAGTTGTGACACTACACCTGGCGCCCTTGTATGATGGATGAATCATGGCGCCTTTCTCAAAAGGAATCATATATTACTTACGTATGTATTTAAACATGATATGCCTATATTCGCAGCCCAGAGTGGAATCTCAAAAGAATGTAGAAAAGCGTTCCAGAGAAAGCAATCCTCGAATGCAGACTAGGCCATTATCCTCACGTTCAACGGTGCGATATTACAGAAATAAAAACGATCTATATTCAGCTAAGCAACAGGTAAATATGCAATTGATCAAACTTAGCCACTTCGGCATGGCAAACCCGTGAGGGTTATAAATAAGGCAGGGCCTGAATTCTGCTTTTAGGAGGATAAATTTTACTTTCTAGAAATACTCCTTAAAGGAACATTAAAGCTGGTTGCTTTTTCAATCCATTTTAAAATCCAGTTTTGGTCACCGCGATGTAAAAAAGAGTAAGAGAAACGAAGAGCAACAGAGATGATCAGGGGGGCTGGAGGCTAAAACATACAAGGAACGGTTGCTGGAATTGAGTAAGTCTAGTCTAATGAAGAGAAGGACGAGGGGGAGGGAACATGATAGCAGTCTTCCAATATCTCAGGGGCTGCCCCAAAGAAGAGGGAGTCAAGCTATTCTCCAAAGCACCTGAAGGCAGGAGAAGAAGCAACGGATGGAAATTAATCAAGGAGAGAAGCAACCTGGAACTAAGGTTGTTATTCTGTTATCTCCAGGTGTAGGGTTTTTCGATGAGGCTGTTGAGGCCACTTGGAGGTTTATCTGTGTCCTCAGGGTCACCTGAGTGGTGCAAATGGGTGTGGAGCCTTCTTGGAACTGTTGGAAGGACTGTGTTGTAGACTGAAGTGGTCTCAATGGCTCTCTAAAAGAATGCAAATGACCAGCTGTCTGCAAGGAGTATAAATCCTACCACTCCCCACCATCCAGTCAGAGCTGAAGAAGCTTCTTGGATGAGAAGCGAAACAAAAAATTCCAGTTGCCTCCTAAAAAAGCACTTTGGGGACAGGTCCATCCAATCTTCTTACACTTGGAACCAGGAAGAAAAATAAATTAATCCCACCTAACAGACCCCCCCCACTTTTCATACCTTTAAATTTAGGAACATCAGCTCCTAGCTTAGTCCACTCCAGACTTTTGTCTCCAAATATTGTCTACAATGACTTAAGACACAGTTCTTCAGTACTCAGCCCCAAAGTTCATTCCCTCTTTGCTTATGATTTACCACCAAACTCTAATCCTTTCAGTGATCATAGTCAGATTTCACGCATCACGGTTAAATTCAGTCTAATGCGCCCTTTACCCACTGTCCAAGGCAGAGATTGAGTTTACGTATCACATTAAGCCACTCGATGCTTTGGCTTAGCACGCCAAAGTCTAAGCCAGCTAAAGACTTTGCGTGTTGTGTGTGGCCTCAGCCAACTGTGGTTTAATTGTTCAACCATGGCTTAGCAGGATATGTGAAGGCAAGCAAAGTGCGGAAGTAGTTTTATCCATGGCAGACAGCGTTATCAAAGGGAATCAACCAAGGGAAACCATTATGGATCCGCTGGGTTCAAAGGCAGTATATACCACTCGATGCCAGTTGCAGGGGAACAGGTGCAGACGAGATCTAATGCTTCCATGACACGCTGTGGACCATCCAAAGCCATCTGCTCAGTCTTTACGACAAGTAGAAGATTATGGCCTTTTCCTCTCAACACATCATTAAAACAGGATTTGCTTCGAGAAGACAGAGTGACACATTGCCAACTTGAGTTGCCCAAGGAAGCTTCAACTAATGGCTGAAGGGCAGGGACAGTCACTGGCTACTGATCAAGATGGATGTCTATTTTGCATCCAGGTTCAAATGAAGCAAGAGTATGGCTTGGGAACTTCAGTGAAAGCCACCTCCTGGGTGATCTAGTTTTGATGACCACAATATAAAAAAAAGACATTGAGACGCTAGAAAGAGTGCAGAGAAGAGCAACAAAGATGATTAGCAGACTGGAGGATAAAACATATGAAGAACGGTTGTTGGAATTAGGGATGTCTAGTTTAACGAAGAGAAGGACAAGGGGTGACCTGATAGCAGTGTTCCAATATCTCAGGGGTTGCCACAAAGAAGCGGGAGTCAAGCTATTCTCCAAAGCACCTGTAGGAAGGATGAGAAGCAACGGATGGAAACTAATCAAGGAGAGAAGCAACTTAGAACTAAGGAGGAATTTCCTGACAGTTAGAACAATTAACCAGTGGAACAACCTGCCTCCAGAAGTTGTGGGAGCTCCATCTCTGGAGGCTTTTAAGAAGAGACTGGACAGCCATTTGTCTGAAATGATATAGGGTTTCCTGCATGAGCAGTGGGTTGGACTAGAAGACCTCCAAGGAACCTTCCAACTCTGTTATTCTGTTATCTCCTGGTGTAGGCTTTTCCGATGCTTTTGGTTTTCCATTCCAGATACGGAACGTTTTCTTGAATCTCTGCTCAGATGCAGCTCTGCCTTTCTTTGGGCAATTATCACGGGACCAAAATTAGTTTGGGTATATAAATTTCCAGGCAGGCGGACAGAAATCTCCTTTTGTGCACTAATTTATGTTTGCAGGCACTTTCTGAACTGTTTTTCTCCTCTCCCCACCTCCCGATCTATATTGAAATGTGAGCTTGTTCGGAAACTGGGTCAACAGTGAGAAGAAAGAGGGAAGCAGAGAGAGAGGATGAGAGCACGGTGCAGGGAACTGGCTACCTGGTTGGTTGGAGACTGGTGGAAAATGGCAACTGCAATTAGGACAAGAAACAGAGCTATAACCAGTTCATTACCGGTCAGAAATGGATTGCTCTGTGATGGGTAAGCAGGGGAAATGAGATGCCCTGAGCAAAATCCAGCTCATTAAGATATCAGGAATGAGAGTCCTTGAGTTGCAAAGGGTCCCTTAGGATACAAGTATAGTCCTCAACGTACGACCATGACTGAGCCCAAAATTTCTGTTGCTGAGGGAGACATTTGTTCAGTGAGTTTTGTCCCATTTTAACCTGGTCTTTTAAATGAATCTGGCTTCCCCGTTGACTTTGCTCATCAGAAAGTCACAAAAGGGGAATCACAGGAGACCACTGCGACCGTCGTAAAGATGAGTCAGTGGCCAAGCATCTGAATTTCCATCACATGACCGTGAGACTGCTGCGACGGTCCTTAAGTGTGGAAAAACGGTTGTTAAGTCACTTGTCAAGGTAATGATTTAGAAGCTAACCAGCTGATGTAATGTAAGATGTAATGATGGGGATGAAAGAGCAGGGTCTGTGTCTCTTTAAGAGCCAGTAGGGTCTGTATCTCTTTAAGAGCTTTGTATAAAAAGGGAAGGCTCTGCAGACGTGTTTTCTCTCTCTCTTCTGTTTTCCTGCTGAAACTGCTTTGTGTTGGATCCTGCTGCATTAGCATGCTCTGACATCACTTTTTCCAGCGCCGTTGTAACTTGGAACGGTCAGTAAACAAATCATTGTTAAGTCAAGGACTACCTGTACTCTCTCATGAAAATCGACTGTCAACCTTCCTCTGCCTGCTGTGTTTGTTCATCTATGGGCCAAGTTTCATTTATCGGTAGAATTATTAACCTTTCAAGACTTATTGAAAATCAATCCCTTCGCTCATTTTTAAATGGAAGGAAAGCTACTGGACTCACTCTTCCTCCGTTCAGCCTCGGTAGAACCAGGAAAGGGGGAGCAGAGAAAAAGCTACAGTAAATCAGCCAAACGTGTCACTAAGTGGAGAAACGGATGTCTGGGTGATTGTAGCCAAGCGGGGGATATCTTGACAGTGGATGGCCTCGGCTAATGGATATTGTCAGAAGTTAGCAGAAGCAGGCAGTATATCACGCAAACAAGATCCCATGTTGGTAGCTGAGAAGAAAAGAGAGTTGATCAAATTGGCTCCTCCAGCTTTTGAGGTCTACGGGACAAAAATCTGAGCTTCGGTCACCAAACCAGCCCAATGCAAGGACCAGAGAAGGCTGAGAATCAATTAATGGATGGATGGATGGTTGAATGGTCTTACTTTAAGTCCTTCATCTCTTTGTTGTTTGCGACTAAAATGGAAGGACTCGCCTCCAGAAGTTGTGAACGCTCCAACACTGTAGGTGTTTAAGAAGAGATTGGACAACCATTTGTCTGAAATGGGATAGGGTTTCCTGCCTGAGCAGGGAGTTGGAATAGATGACCTCCAAGGTCCCTTCCAACTCTTCTATTCTATTCTATTCTATTCTATTCTATTCTATTCTATTCTATTCTGTTCTGTTCTGTTCTGTTCTGTTCTGTTCTGTTCTACAATCTGTTCTATGCTATGCTATGCTATGCTATGCTATACTAATTCTGCACTCTACTCTACTCTACTCTACTCTACTCTACTCTACTCTACTCTACTCTACTCTACTCCACTCCACTCCACTCCACTCCACCCCACCCCATCCCATCCTTTTATGGCTAAGATGAGATTAGAACTCATTGTCACCTCTTTTGGCCTAGAGATGCCCAGCTGACATTCATGGTTAAGGTGGGACTAGAACTCACATTTTCCTGGCGATTGGTCCATCCATCCAGCTGCCTTTCATGGCTAAGGTAGGACTAGAACTCATCGCCTCCTGATGTCTAGCCTGATGCCTTAACCACGACACCAAACCGGCTGTCTTGTTACGATCTTTAGGAATCCCCACTTAGTAAGGAAGAGACCAACATGTACTCAGGGTTATCAGCAGACTAGACTGCGAATGTGTGCTTGATTCAAGGTCATCCCTACAGCAAGCTACCTCGGGTAAGTGGGGAGTTGAGTCCATAGTTTCCAGTCTGGTTCTACCCTCTGAACATTACTACCAAAGCAGAAAGGGAAGGTAGGCAGAACAACCCATCTACAGATAGTCCTCGACTTACAACAGTTCATCTAGTGACCCATTCAAAGTTACAGCTGTGCTGAAAAAAGGGACACTTACGACCATTGCAGCATCCCCACGGTCACGTGATTAAAATCCAGACGTTTGGCCACTGATCCGTATTTATGACGGTTGCGGGGTCCCGTGATCCTGTTTTGCGACCTTCTGACAAGCAAAGCCAACTTAACAAAGATTCCACTTAACAACGGTGTTACTAATTTAACGACTGCAGTGATTCGCTCAACAAATTCAGCACGAAAAGTCGTAAAAATGGGGCTAATCTCACCGAACAACTGTCTCATTCAGTGACAATAAACTTTGGGCTCAGTTGTTGCCGTATGTCGAGGACTGCCTGCCTACGGTCAGGATTGAGTTTTGCCAGCAAAGAGTGATCCATTCTTCTCCTCTTATTCACCCGCTTTGAGGAAGACCCGACCTACCACCTTTTGTCGAGCAGATATTTTGCTTTTCGGGAAAAGGAATAAAATGGATTTTTTTTTGCAACCAAGGGTTAATAACTGGGACCTTCACGGTTACATTTTTTTTTAAAAAAAGATCATTACTTATTACCAGACTTCCTCAGCAGCGAAAGACGGCAAGGTAATTTATTCGTGCAAAAATCGCTTGGAGAATTCGGTGAGAGACGGGGTTGGTTTCAACAAGAGACCTCACCTAGGCTTTTTCCACGTTCGGACCCGGCGCGTTCCAATTAAATGGCTTTATAAAGTCCCTCGATCGAATTGAAATAAAAAGTCCCCCATCCTTTAAAACTGCAAAGGCATCAGCGATACACAGGAAGTCCGTGACTCCTTAGGGAATCGTGCCCGATTTTACGACCCGTTTTGTCATGAACCGCTGCAGTCGTTAAGTAAATCACATGGTCATTAAGCCAAGCTGGATTCCCCCCCCCCCCGGTCGACTTTGTTGTTTCAAGCCGGCTCCCAAGGTCACAAACGGTGTGACCTGGGGATGCCGCAAACCAGGGGTCTTCAAACTTGGCTCTTTGCTGACTTGTGGACTTCAACTCCCAGAATTCCTGAGCCAGCATGAGGGAAACTAGGGCCCCTTCATGACTCGTGGACTTCAACTCCCAGAATTCCTGAGCCAGCATGAGGGAAACTAGGGCCCCTTCATGACTCGTGGACTTCAACTCCCAGAATTCCTGAGCCAGCATGAGGGAAACTAGGGCCCCTTCATGACTCGTGGACTTCAACTCCCAGAATTCCTGAGCCAGCATGGCTCAGCTTGGAAACCTCTCCCTTTCCCCTCAGCGTAGCTGGCTCAGGAATTCTGGGAGTTGAAGTCCACGAGTCCTGAAGGAGCCAAGGTTGCCTACCCCTGCACTAAACCAACAGCCGAGCCGTAAACCTCACCCTAATTGGAGAACTAACAACTCAGACAAACAAGCTAAGCATGTAAACAACAGCCTAATCAAAACAGCCTAGCCGCTTGTATAGAAACCGAGAGCAAACCCCACTTCGTTCTAGCACTGATGACGTGACCTAGTTGGGTAATGAAATGTCTCCAGCAAAACAACCAAACTCAGAGAGCACCAAGAACCCAACAGACCTCCTCTTCCTCCTCCTCCTGCTCCTCCAACCTTTCTCCCTTCTACCACTGGTGAGGTGACCTAGTTGGGTAAGGAAATGCCTCCAGCAAAACAAAGAGGACCAAGGACCACACAGACCTCCTCCTCCTCCTCCTCCTCCTCCTCCTTCTCCTCCACCTCCTCCCTCCCTTCCTTCTAGCACTGGTGATCTTACCTCGGCACCAAAACAACCAAACTCGAAGAGCAACAAGGACCACAAAGTCCTCCTCCTCCACCACCACCCCTCCCCTTCCCCCTTTCCACAAACCCCACTCCCTTCTTTTAAAGTGACGATGTTCCCTAGTTGGGGAATGAAACATCTGCAGCAAAACAACCAAGCTCAGAGAGCACCACACAGCTCAAAGCTTCTCTTCCGTTGAGATCTGGTTCTGCGGACTGTAGCCAACCTTGAGCAAAGGAGCTTAACGACAGGTGAGTGAGACAGGTTGGCACGTTACCAACTTTCAACGATTAAATTCTGGGCCTTAGATATAAAAGCCTGGCTAGTTGCATTCATCTACTGGGATACCCCTACTGCGGCACCGTTATACTTCCTTAATAATAACTTATCAAGTTTCATACATGTAATATATAACTTATCAAGGAGAGAAGCAACCTAGGAGAAACTTCCTGACAGTGAGAACAATTAATCAGTGGAACGGCTTGCCACCAGACGTGGTGGGTGCTCCATCGCTGGAGGTTTTCAAGAAGAATCTGGGAAGTTATTTGTCTGGAATGGTCTAGGGCAGAGGTCCCCAAACCCTGCTCCGTGGACCAGTAGTTGGCTGCGGCATGCCAGCAACCAGTCTGCACAAACAAGCAAAGCCCCATCTGTGGGATCCAGGCAGCACATGAAACCATGCACTCTCCAGTCCGTGGAAAAACCTTTCTCCGTGGAATCGGTGCCTGGTGCCCAAAAGGTTGGGGACCTGTGGCCTAGGGTCTCTTGCCTGAGCAGGGGGTTGAACTAGAAGACCTCCAGGGTCCCTTCCAACTGTTACTCTGCAAAATCAGTGGAATGACTTGCCTGCAGAAGTTGTGGGTGCTCCATCACTAGAGGTTTTCAAGAAGAGATTGGACAACCATTTATTGAGCAGGGGGTTGGACTAGAAGACCTCCAAGGTCCTTCCAACTCTGTCATTCAGTATTGCCATTCCAAACCCTTGCTACTTTTTCAAAGCAGAGGAGGAACAAAGAACCCAGACAAAGAGGGACATTCTTGAGCAGGTGCCATAAATAATGCTAGTACCGTGGTGAGGTCTTCTCCATTGCTAGCCCTCAAACTCTCCTGCAAGTCCGAATCCAGCAGACTTTCCACTGCTCCTGCAGGACAAGAGTCCTACAACGGGTTGCCTACCTCCACCCATCCAGCCATGCCTTTACCTTCCCTTGTGAGGTCTCCCTCTCTCGGAGACCCCAGCCGACGTCCTCCGATTCACCGTCGAGTACTCTGGATCGAGTTCATAGCCTTCGTCGTCAATTCCGAGGCTGCGGTTATCGTCCTCCAGCCCGTACGGCTCAGGTTGGAACCGTTCCGGCTGGGAGCGATTCAAGTCTGCGTTGCTCCCCGTCTGCACCTGCGGCTGGGCCAGCGGTCCATAGTTATCCCTCCTGCTTGGCAAAGTGAAGCTACCATCCTCAGGCCGGTAATTGCTCCCGGGTACGTAGGCGTAATGCGGGCGGTAGTTGACACTGCGGGACAAGCTTCCGTAATTGTCTGGCAGGTCGCCGTAACCGTTGTGGCTGACGAAGGAACGATATTGGCCGTCGTGACCCTCTGGGTAGGAATCGTTGTAGCTGTTGTAAGATCGGTTCAGAGTGGAGGAGGCCTGGGGGGTGATGTACCGGTCTCCATTCTTGACTTGCCTTCTGTCTATGGAGTCGGTGTAGCTACCCATGGGGGATGATCCGTCCATCACAGGGAGGCCATCAGGACCAAGGGGGACCTGGCGCACCGTTCTAGTCGTGACGGTCTTGACCATTTTGGTGACCTGCGAGGCAGAGAGAGAGAGAGAGAGAGGAACACAGACACTGTTTATTTCTGGAAGCCTGGTGGGCTGCGGTGTAAATTATTTTACCCCCACACGTCTGCACTAATGCTTTCCCACCCAAAGGGATAAGAGGATGAGCCATTGGCCATCAGTCGGTATCCTTCACAAGGAGGTTGGAAATGGCCTACCGAAGAGGTAGGCCTATCTCAGCCAGCATCCTCTTCATCCCCCCCAGCCAATCAGGTCACAGGTGTTTAGTAGTGTTCATGATGTCATAGGCGACATCATCACGGAAATGACATAATTCATGCCACTTGTGTTGGGATGTCACTTGTCCCACCATCGTGGACATCCATAGATCAGGAATGGAATAGAATGGAATGGAACAGAACAGAATAGAAATATAGCAGAACGGAAGGGAAGGGAAGGGAAGGGAAGGGAAGGGAAGGGAAGGGAAGAGAAGAGAAGAGAAGAGAAGAGAAGAGAAGAGAAGAGAAGAGAAGAGAAGAGAAGAGAAGAGAAGAGAAGGGAAGAGAAGAGAAAAGAGGAAGACTTTACACTAACCAGCATACATTAAAATGAAATGTTGTTGTATTCAGCTCTCAAAAAATACCATTTTGCATAAACCCACATACACATATATGTATGACACAGAGTAACGTCAGTCTAGTTCAAATGTATACATATACATGGCGAGAAAATAAATGCAAATTTACAAGGATGGCATAAGCAACAAGGCTGTTACCGAATCTAGTAGTTCTTCCTCCTCCTCCTCCTCCTTGTCTTCCTATTATTATTATTATTATTATTATTATTATTATTATTATTATTATTATTATTATTATTATTATTCATTGCACAGTCAGCCAGATGTTCAGACTGGATTTGGCATTTTTGTCTACCTATCGAGTCCTTACCGAGGACCTGGGATAGGCAGATGCGAATGTTGGATGGTATTACAGATATCGTCGCAGGATGGAAGCAGTTCCTAGTAAGGCCGCCTTTTGCAATTGACTAATTATTATGAACCATGATAGAGCCAGCCGGGTGTTAACATAGATTGAATCCAGAGTCAACTCTGTTCTCAAGGCTCTTCTTTTCATTCTGGAGATGCCGTGGACCGAAGATGCTTTGACCTTACTAGGAAAGTTCATGAAACACAGCCTTCCTTTACAGAAGAGAAGCTACAGATTATCTTGCTCCAAAACCATGCAGGAAAAGTCCTCCTCTTCGTGATTTTCCACCCCTATAAACTTGCCACTTGGCTTAAGAGCCATCCAGGCGTTTGCGCAACAAAGGGGTGGAATTGAAGCTAGCCACCCTTTAATAACACAAACACATGTTGTCAAAAGAACAGGGTAAACACAGCATGTTCTGTGAACGTCTGACACCCGTGGGTGTTTGGTATGCCTGGGTTAACAACACCCCGCAAAGTTTTGAACAACCAAAGCTTGATGGGCAATATTTATAACCTCCAACAGGCAGCATGCGTTTGAAAATAAGCAAATCGGGGGGGGGGAATCTGTTGGAGCCCATTTTTCACCCTGCCTTCCTTCTTTCTCAACCAGAGATTGACTTAGATTTACCCAGAAACAAAACATTTCACCGTCCCACCAGAGCTGGGCAGAAATTCCCACACAGCAACAACAACAAATACATTTTTTTTGTTGGTGAGACATTTTAAAAAAAAACTGCTCAAATGGAGAAGAACGAAGCCATTTAAGCTCGTTCAAAGGAGAAATCGGTCGATCAATAAGAACAGGAAGAAGACAACGATCTTAAAAAGTGGGATGGAATGCTTAAAATAAGGTTTCAGGACACTTTTGCCAATCAATATGTGGTTCCAGAAAGTTCCTCTACACTTGAAGCCGATATCCGTCAGACATCTGGACTGTAGCAATGGGAAGTCTGCATTCTCTGTGGGTGCCCCGGCTTTGTGGAACCAACTGCCGGTGGAGCTCCGGACGGCATCGGACCTCCGAACTTTCCGTCGTGGTCTGAAGACCCATTTGTTTGAATTGGCCGGTCTGGCCTGATGGGGGAGCTGGGTTTTAAATTGTCATTTTAGATTGCATTATTGTTTTTTAATTGGGCACTGATTTAATCTTTGTTTTAACTTTTGTATAGTATTGTATTTTTATTTATATGCCCTGTGAACCGCCCTGAGTCCCCAGGGAGAAGGGCGGTATATAAATTAAATTAACATTAACATTAACATTAACATTCAGCAGGCACCATGTTTTAGAAATTATGAAAGAAGTTGAAGACAGGAAAATGAAGATATTTTGACCTGCAATGACTGATTAAAAATGGAGAGACCAACACCAGATTAGCTAAAACTGGTCTAGTGGTTAAGTTTTGTCTAGAGAGCCAGTTTGATCTAGTGGTTAAGGCACCAAGCTAGAAAACAGGAGCCTGTGAGTTCTAGTTCCGCCTTAGGCATGAAAACCAACTGGATGACTTTGGGCCAATCACCAGGAGACAGTGAGTTCTAGTTCCGCCTTAGGCATGAAAGCCAACTGGATGATTTTGGGCCAATCACCAGGAGACGGTGAGTTCTAGACCCGCCTTAGGCATGAAAGCCGGCTGGGTGACCTTGGGCTGATCACCAGGAGAATGTGAGTTCTAGTCCAATCTCAGGCACGAAACCCAGCTGGGTGACCTTGGGCCCAGTCTCCCCCTCTCAGCCCAACCTACCTCACAGGGTTGTTGTGGGGAAAATAGGAGGAGGAAGGTGTGTTGGATATGTTCGACACCTGGAGTTATTTGTAAAAATAATAAAGGCAGGATGTAAATAAATAAATACGTACGTACATACATACATAAACTACATAACTACATATATAGATAGGTAGATAGATAGATAGATAGATAGATAGATAGATAGATAGATAGATAGATAGATAGATAGATAGATAGATAGATAGATAGATATAGATAGATAGATAGATAGATATAGATAGATAGATAGATAATAGATGGATGGATGGATAGATAAATAAAGTCCCTTCAATATTCCGCTACCAAATAATTAAGTTTGTTTTGGGCGGCTGCAGAAACATGCCGCCCCCCATATTCCGGCATCAAGTGGAGAAGAAAAAAAACCGCAAGCCCACCAAAGAAACGAGTGTTTTCTTCTAAAGATGGTTTTGAGCAACGGAGGAGACTTGCCAAATATCCCCAACGCAGCTGAGATCACCACTAGTGGAATAACTAAGGGGTCTGCAGACAGCAGTGGGCAAAACCAGCTTTGACCGTAAGGGAATCCCTAAAAAGTCTCCCTCCATTTTAAGGAGTTGTTTATAGCGGCAACAAACACGCCGCCTGTCTTGCCCCAGTTGGCAAGTCAATCACTGCAGTTGTTAAATTAGTCACACGGTTGTTATTGGTTTTGGTTTGTTATTTTGGTTTCCCCACTGACTCTGCTTGTCAGAAGGTCGCAAAAGGGGATCACGTGACCCCGGGACACAGCAAACCGTCGTAACTAGGAGTCAGTTGTCAAGCATCCAAATTTTGATCATGTGACCCATGGAGAGGCTGCAAAGGTTATAACTATGGTCAGTTTTTCCAGTGTCGTCGTAACTTTGAAGGGTTACTAAATGATCTGTTGTCAGTTGGGAATTACCTGTCGTAGGTCACTTGTGTTTCAAACGCACCTTTACTTCGTTTTAAGAGCTAAGGGACCCCCCTGAAACAAATTTCAGCTTGGAAGTCTGACAATTCCTAAGGTGAAAGAGAGCAAAGACAACCCAGTTAAGTCTTTCCAACCATCTTAGAAGGCTTCTCAACTTGGCGGAGACCACAACTTGATATTGCGCTGTCCAGGGTCCTGACGTCAGCCCACTTTGTCCAAGCTGACCCTTTCGTTGATGGGAGCTGTCAAAAATACCCTTTATCAGAGTCGTGTCATAAAACACCAAGTGGGGAAGGAGGAAGCGCTGAAGGATAAAAGCATCTTGACATTTCCAAATGCTTTTTTTATTTTATTTTTTGGACAGCTCGGCTGTAAAATTATTAGGCCAAAGAGAGACAAGCCATTATCTCATTAGCAGAAGGTTGTAAAAAAACGGGTGTCCTCTGGAGGCTGATGAAATGGGAAGCTCAGGTCTTCCTCCCCCGATGGCTGCTTTAATTAAAAAGGTCTTTTGCTTTTCAAAAACTGCTGGAGGAAGCCAAAATCATTTCCATGAGGTCCTGGTACTTTTGTTTTTTTCTTGCAGGCGTTTCATTACCCAACAAGCTTACATCATCAGAGTTAGAAGGGGGAGGAGGAGGAGGAGGAGGAAGAGGGAGGGAGGGAGGGAGGGAGGGAGGGGGATTGTGGGGGCCCTCTCTCTGAGCTTGGTTGTTTTCTTGCAGACGTTTCATCACCCAACTATGTTACGTCATCAATGCTAGAAGGGACTGGGCTTTGCAGATTAGAGGAGGATGAGGTCCTTCATGGTATCTGAGATTTGTGGTTTTCCTGCAGAGGTTTCATTACCCAACTAGGTAACATAATGAGGAGGAGGAGGAGGAGGAGGACTGTGGGGTCCTTAATGCTCTCTGAGATTCATTGTTTTCTTGCAGAGGTTTCCTTACCCAGCTAGGTAACATCATCAATGCTCTATCGCTCCCTGTCACACTGTATTGTTTTCCTACAGGTAATCCTCGATTTACAACAGTTCATTTAAGAACCATCCAAAGTTACAACGGCACTGGAAAAAATGACTTAGGACTATTCTTCACACTTGCAGCCGTGGTAAGCATCCCCATGCTCACGTGATTGGGATCCTTGAAAACCGTTCCATATTTGTGACGGTTGCAGTGTCGGGGGGGGGGGAAATCAACGCGAACCCCTTTTCTGGAGGTCAATCACTACTTGCAAAGCAACTGTCACGTTTTTGAGAAAGGCAGGAATTTTGTCCGAGCAAAAGTTGGACCACGATACGAATCCAAGGGACAGAGACTAGAAGAGGTGCTAAGAGATTTTTTTTTTTTAATGCTCAGAAATCACATTCACAGGACATGAGATCGCTTTAATCTGCCGCAGTGCTCGTCTGCTGGAAAACTTAACACAAGCTGCACATCCCAAGCAAGGTCACCTTTGTGGGTTTAAGATGTTAGCATGTTTGCCTACTAATAGCTACCGCAAAACTGAAGAAGGGATGGCTCTAAATTAGGGTTGAAAGCTACCTGGGTAGAGTTACAGATGCACAAACAGCATTCAGTAAATTGCATATGCACCTCCTGGGTACCAGCTGTGCTACAGCTGCCTTGTCAAAACCTTGTGCACCTTCAATTCCCTCTTTTAAAGCCCAACATGAATGGATGACTTAACAGGGAGCCGGCAAATTCCATGAATCGTTGTAAGGAATGTCGACTAACCTTGAGAGGGTTGGTTTATCTTGAATTTCTTGAGTTTTAATTGGGGTTTTAATTGGGGTTTTATATTTTTTTTAGGGATTTAATTTAATCTTTTTAAATTGTTCTTAATTTTTGTATCGATGTTTTATATACCCTGTAAACCGCCCTGAGTCCTATGGGGAAGGGCGGTATATAAATTCAATAAATTCAAATTCAAATTTATCGAACAATGGCCAGAGTCCCTCTTTTGAGGGAGCTGGGCAATTCAGAAATGTGAAGAAAAGAAAGAAGGATGAAAGGAAGGAAGAAAAGAAGGAAAAGAAGGAAAAAAGGAGGGGAGGAAGGAAGGAAAGAAAAAGAAAGAAAGAAAGGAGAAAGAGAAAGAAAGAGAAAGAAAAGGAAAGAAAGAAAGAAATGAAAGACAAAGAGAAAGAAAGAAGGAAGGAAGGAAAGACAAAGAGAAAGAAAAAGAAAGAGGAAAAGAGAAAGAAAGGAAGGAAGGAAGGAAGGAAGGAAGGAAGGAAGGAAAGAAGGAAAGACAGAGAGAGAAAGAAAGGAGAGGAAGGAGAGGAAGGAGAGGAAGGAGAGGAAGGAAGGAAGGAAGGAAGGAAGGAAAGAAAGAAAGAAAGAAAGAAAGAAAGAAAGAAAGAAAGAAAGAAAGAAGAAAGAAAGAAAGAAAAACTATGAAGAACAAGAAGTATGCTTTCCCCAGCTCACTTCTCCTCATGTTACACAGAAATGGCACTTTGTCCACCTGGCAAAATTTTGAGTTTGTTAGACTTTGGCTACCATAAAAGAGGGGTCCCGCTGATTGTAGAACTCTTTTCCTGTTCTTTTGCCCAGTTCTCTCAAATAACGTTCAAAATGCGATACAGCATTTCATACCAAGTTCTGATAAGCTGTTCCCTACCCCCATCCCCTGTACTCACATGCCCATCTTTGGGGCACTCAGCCACCAGCCTGCATTTACACTCGTTTGCAACATCCCGCAGTTATCTTTTTGCCGGAAACGGGCATTTATTTTTGGTTTCCACTGAATAATGCCCTGTAGCGAACAACGGATCCACTTAATGGCATTTGCTTAATGATGTCCACCCAAAAAGGTCATAAAATCAGTCCTGGTTAGGCGTATGAGAAGGAGAGGCAAAGTCTGGGAGCGGAGTCAAAAGAGGAATCAGCCTGGAGTCGTTACATTCTCACAAATGTAACAACTGGAAGTCTATTATCTAGCACCAATTTAGTGCTCGGAATTGACTAGATTCTTGCTTAGAGGCGTGAGCAAGAAATCAGAACTTAACCAGAACTTAAAGCGTGGTCCTGAGTTTCTGGGCCTGACCCACAGGATGGCCCTCTTAGCAACCATCGTGACTTACAACCCAAATTGTGGGCTCAATTATGGCCGTAAGTCAAAGCCTACCTGTCTCAGATTATCTGCTGCAAAGACATTCCAGAAAAATGTCTAGGGAGATTCTCTGTCCTCCAGGTCATGGTTGTCCCAAAGATGCTTTGTTGTTTTTTTTCCCCAAGAGGCAACTGGACTGTCTTGTTTTTCTTGGAAGACATTTCGCTTCTCATCCAAGAAGCTTCTTCAGCCCTGACTGGATAGTGGGAAACAGAAGGATCCAAGAAGCTTCGCTTCTCGTTCTGCAAGGAGTATAAATCCTTCCATCCCCCACCGTCCAGTCCGAGCTGAAGAAGCTTCTCGGAGGAGAAGCGAAACGTCTTCAAAGATAAACCCAGAAGTCCAGTTGCCTTGTGACCAAAGCACCTTTGGGACGTTCCAGAAAAAGAGTTGTGACTGTCTCTTCTATCGTATCAAAGGAAGGCTGGGAACCTACTGCTGGCTTGGATTATTAAATTAACTCGCTTTCTGAGTTCACAAAGCTAATCGCTAACAAAATGGACCACGTACCCCGGGACCTCCCCCCCAACTCTCTAACTTCCCTACGTCAACTCTACTTGACGTACTCCCATGTTACACCTTTGCTCCGTGAGCTGCATTGGTTACCAGTTGTCTTCCGGGTGAGATTCAAGGTACTGGTAATGGTGTTTAAGGCCCTACATGGCATGGGTCCGGAGTACCTTAGGGAGCACCTGCTGCCGGCATCAACTTCCCTCCGCCCTGTGCGCTCCCACAGAGAGGGCCTCCTCAGGGTGCCACCGGTCAGAGAATGTCGATTGGTGGCCCCCAGGGGGAGGTCCTTCTCTGTGGGCGCCCCGGAGCTATGGAATCGGTTGCCGGTTGAGCTCCAGATGGCGCCCGACCTTCGCTCCTTCCGTCGCGATCTGAAGACACTCTTATTTGAACAAGCCGGCCTGGCCTGATGGGGGGATGGGTTGGGTTTTTATTGTCATTTTTAATATATGTATTTATTGTTTTTAGTTGGGCATATGTTTAATTTTCTTTTAACTTTTGTATTTTTGTATTTTTTATATATCTGCCCTGTTCACCGCCCTGAGTCCTTCGGGAGAAGGGCGGTATATAAATAAAATTATTATTATTATTATTATTATTATTATTATTATTATTATTATTATTATTATTATTATTATTATTATTGTATGGCTGGGTGGAAGCAGGTATCAAACATTTGCATTCAAGGAATGCATTTAAGTGGGAACTATGGTCTCTCGTAAATTAGGATTATTATTATTATTATTATTATTATTATTATTATTATTATTAATTATTATTATTATTATTATTATTATTATTATTATTATTATTATTATTATTATTGTATGGCTGGG
>NC_139527.1:6245455-6427955 GCF_947247035.1 Vipera ursinii
AGAAGATTACAACAGCCGATCTTAGAAATTAAAGCATCTCTGACATGGCTTCTTGGTGGTTCCATCTGCTAAAATTCAATCTTCACAATGACAAGGAAAGTAGGGATCCCATCGCGTTTTCAACTCAACTATTTCCTTAATAAACATCGCTTAGCAAGAACGAGAGAGAAATAAGATGATGCGTGGAGCAATTACATTCATTTAACAAACTGGTGACTTGCATGAGTTGTATTTCTTCCCCCCCCCCCACACACACACCCTGTTTCTTGAAACATCTGCAAAAGGTCTACTGGTGGCCTCGGGAAGCTGATATTAAATGAATTTGCCAAGGTGTATAGAAAATGGTGGTGGTGGGGGACTGTTTTACTCTCTATATAGGTGGGCCTTTACTTAAGTCATTCTTGACCTCAGCGTGTTCTTCCTTCACTAGGTTTTTTTTTTCTTTCAAGGCCAAGTGAAGTTAAACCTTGGGGCTGAGATAGGTCTCTTTTCCAAACAGTAGTGAGGGTTCATGATGTTACCTAGCTGAGTTATGAAACATCTGCCAGGAAACAACCAAGCTCAGATAGCAGCAAGGACCCCACAGTCCTCCACCTCCTCCATTCTACAAAACCTAAAACTTAAAACTCCGTTCTAGCACTGATGATGTTACCTAGTTGGGTAGTAAAATGTCTGTAAGAAAAGCACTGAGGTCACAGATCACCCAAACCCCCCTATCTTCCTCCTCCTCTTATTCTTATTGAGCAGGGGGTTGGACTAGATGACCTCCAAGGTCCCTTCCTTCTTCTTCTTCTTCTTCTTCTTCTTCTTCTTCTTCTTCTTCTTCTTCTTCTTCTTCTTCTTCTTCATCATCATTATTATTATTGTTATTATTATTGTTATTATTATTATTATTATTAATTATTATTATTATTATTATTATTATTATTATTATTATTATTATTATTATTATTATTATTATTATCCTGCCTCCACTCCACAAACCCCACTCCCTTCTAGCATTGATATTACCTAGTTGGGTAAGGAAATATCAGCAAGACAAGAGTCAAACTCAGAGAGCATCAAGAATACTACTGTTCAACCCTGAATTACAAAAAAAAAACCCCTCTCTTCATATGGTCTCCTTGCATGCAAGATACAGGAAGAAATATTGCTAAGCACATTGGTTTGTGCTTAAATTGTAAGCCGCCCTGAGTCTTTGGAGAAGGGCGGGATATAAATGGGATTAAATAAAAATAAAATAAATATTCTTGGTGTTTCCAACATTGTTAATAAACATTGTGCTATTTCCCAATAAACCTTAGAGAACATTCTCTTGACCTACTAACCAGTATATGCTGGTTAATCCTGATTTTTTTAAAAAAAAAATTCCAATCAGCAAGAATGAACACGGGCTTACTTAAGTACTAAAGCACGCCCATTCCCCCCGCCAAATGGAGATCAGTCTTATTCAATTTATAAAGAAAGATCTTCATCCAGTTCAACGCGCTATATGAAGCAACTAAAACCACTTCGCTTCACGCAGGTTTACTAAATTCCATCGCAAATCATCAACTCTCATAAATGTTTACCGAGCCATCCATAAAACCAAGAACAAATGTTTGCTTGGCTCCATTTCTGAACAGTGTGGATTAGGCATTCAGTAAATCAAATTCTGCCCTGTCAATCTTTTCTCTGCAAACCTGCCCACATGCTAAAACATTCTCTGCCACAAGACATAATATCCGGATTGAGTTGCCTCTTTGTCCTCTGGAATGGACTTTCTCTCTCCTGAGGAACCCATCTTCTCACCACATTCCATGACAATACATTTGGTTTAAACGTAAAGGAAGCCTTCCTGACATTTAAGCTTCGCACAAGGTTGGAATAGTACACCTATATAGGACCTCTGCAGGTCTTCAGAAAAGGATGGATAGTCAATTCTTGGAGATCATTTAATTGGTCTCCCTGGACATTCCAGCGAGGTGAACCAAAACCGTCCTTTCCAACTCTAAAATTCATTCCACGCTCGTTCCCGAGTAAACATTTTCTCCCGTTCAGCTAACTTTTTTGGGGGGGGAAAGTTGGATCTTCTCCACCACAACAGACGTTCCACCGCCGTGAGAACATTCTTCCACAGGCAGACCCAGCATGCTTTCATTTCTTGCGCATTTCTCCAACTCTGGAAGCTTTAGGGCTTCGTCTTTCCAAAATTGCATATCAATATGTGTCTGTCTGTCTGTCTGTCTGTCTGTCTGTCTGTCTGTCTGTCTGTCTATCTATCTATCTATCTATCTATCTATCTATCTATCTATCTATCTATCTATCTATCTATCTATAATTTCCATCCTGGGATTTCTGGAACATTGGAAAGGTTGAACTTCGGGGGTAACAAAGCTCTAAATAAAACCAGAGCAGAACACACAAGGCGTCTGTATGCAGAGTTAACAGACAAAATTCTGTGTGGGCTCCATAACAGATGTGTCAAAGACACATACCAAGATGAGGAATTAATTGATGCTATAAATAGCCATGTGCGAGCTTTAAGAACACAAAGGGCTTAATATACTTATCTACAACCAGAATCTGGCTACAGTTAATTGCCGAGGTGAACTTGAATGCTAAGAAAATCCTCCACCAGAGGACGAGGAAAAAAGAGATTGGAAAAAAGGGGGTAATTTTAAGCCAAGCTGATCATTTGATTCTAAGTCACTGGGAAAGGTCCTTCCATTTACCTCAGAAGAAGCACCACAGGGCTAATTAGGTCCCGAGGGGAACTGAAGAAAAGCTTTTGATATGTATGTATGTATGTATGTATGTATGTATGTGTATGTGTATATTTATATTTATTTATTTATTTATTTATTTATTTATTTATTTATTTATTTATTTATTTATTCATTTATTTATTTGATTTGTATACCGCCCTTCTCCCTAAGGACTCAGGGCGGTGTGTGTGTGTGTGTGTGTGTATTCCTTGATAAAACTGTTTGTTTTTAATTCTATCCCAGTGTTCGTTTGTTGTTTTATATATATATATATATATATATATATATATATATATATATATATATATATATATATATATATATATATATATATATATGTTTTCGTAGATTCTCGCGGGTGTCTGTATGTGTAGATCTAGAGTCTCGGGTTTCTTCCCGCGTTCCTTTCATCTTCAGAAAGTTGTGGCACAACTTTCTGAAGATGAAAGGAACGCGGGAAGAAACCCGAGACTCTAGATCTACATATATATATATATATATATATATATATATATATATATATATATATATATATATATATATATATATATATATATATATATATATATATATATATATATACACACACACACACACACACACACACACACACACACACACACACACACCTGACAAAGGTGTAACTGAATTGTTTCATTCGTGTAATTGCAGGAAAGCATGATGTACCTTCAGTTCCCCCATTTCCAGTGGATTCTGGGATCCATTCAGTCTACGGTATTCCTCACTTCATAGTTTTCCAGCCTAGACCAATCCTCACAACCAGCCAGCCTTGATGGGTGCCTGTTTGGGTCCCCCCCCCCGATATTTGCAAATGTCAAGACCATCCCCAGTTTGCAATGCTTTTCCTTTGCCTCCATGTCAACAAGCCTGGCCTACCCAATCAACACGATAACACACACACACACCCCTCCCCAAATTTGGAAGGAACAGAGCTATGAGGACAAACTGGAAGGCATTTAATGTCCACCTTGTGACCAAAATATCGATCTTCTGCACAGAGAGCCGAAAAGAGGTAGGTCTCTCTCTCTCTCTCTCTCTCTCTCTCTCTCTCTCTCTCTCTCTCTCTCTCTCTCTCTCTCTCTATCTGTGTGTGTGTGTAAAGAATTTCCTTCTTGAAGAGCAGGGTGATTTTTTTTCTTTTTCTTTTTGAGGTTGCCTGTTTTTTGGGGGTTTTTTTTTCCTTTTCACAGCACCAGCCAACAACAGCAGCGTGAAGCAAATGTACAGTGTCTGCCCAGTTGTCGGGAATAATCTGTCTTTTTGCAAAGTGGTGTTCAGTGGCCCGAGAAGCAGATAGGTTTTCAACGCCAGCCTCTTCCGAGCCTCGTCGTTGGAGGTGATGGATTCTGGAATCCAGCTTTTCTCAGCAGCAGGACTCAACGGAGGAGGCTTTGTACCACTGGCTGCCAATTTGGTCCTGGGTCCGATTCCGAGTGTCTGGTTGTCACCTTCAAAGCCCTCCAGGGCTTGGGATCAGGTTATTTGAAGAACCATCTTTCCCCGGTCACATTTACCTGAGCCACCAGAGTGGGGAGATAGGGAATGTTATCGGTCCCCTCAAGTAGGGAGGTCCATTTGGCTGGACCGAGAAGAACAGGCTTCTCAGTGGTGGCTCCTTCTCTGTTAGTTGAAGGACCATCTTTTCTCAGTCACAACTATCTGAGCCATTAGGAGACAGGGAATGCTATAGGTCTGTTCTCCTAGGGAACTCCATCCAGTTGGACTGAGGGGGGTCACGTTATTTACCAAAGCACCAGAGGGAAGGACGAGAAACAATGGTTGGACACTGATCAAAGGGAGAAGCAACCTGGAATTGAGGAGAAACTTCCCGACAGGGAGGACAATCAACCAGTGGAACAGCTTTGCCTGCAGAAATCGTGGGCGCTCCATCCCTGGAGGTTTTTAAGAAGAGACTGGACCGCCACTTGTCTGAGATGGTATGGTGTATATGATGGCTCCTTCTCTATTATTTGAAGGACCATCTTTTTCCAGGCACATCTGTCTGACCCAACCAAGTAGGGAGACGGGGAATGCTAGAGGTCCGCTCTCCTAAGGAGGTCCATCTGGCTGGACTGAGAAGAACGGGCTTCTCAGTGGTGGCTCCTTTTCTGCTCTTTGAAGGACCTTTTCCCAGTCACATCTACCGGACCCCTCCAGAGTAGGGAGGCAGGGTATGTAACAGGTCCCCTTTCCTAGCAGGACCAAGAAGATGGGTCTTCTCTGTGATGGCTCCCTCCCTGATGAACGACATCCCTGCAGAGATAAGATTGGTCCCGACACTCTTTCAAAAGGACCTAAAGGTGTGCTTTCAACAAGGGGGCCTGGGGACCTTAGAGTGGGATGGAGCCCATCAAGTGCCTTATTGGACTGTTGTCGCCAGTGGGGACAAGGGTTACTGTTCTCATATCGGTCTTTTGTCCTTGTAAGCCACCCAGTCACTGAGAGCAAGTTTGGGGAAGGGAGCATGTACATTTTCCTAAACAAATAAATCCATAAATGCATCCATTTTTGCTTTGGAAATCAAGAGGAAAATCGCAAATGCAGTGGACTCCTTGATTCTAGGGATCTTGCAGACTTTGACTGAGGAGAGCTGAATCCTAATGAGGTATTACCTAACAATCTAATTAAGAAGGGACAGCCCATTGGCAGGCTGCATCTCCACCTTCCCTGCAGATCCCCAGGCAGGCTGCCAAAAATTTGTCCCAGGGGGAGGAGGTTTTTGTTTTTTTTTTTGCAAGGATAAAGAGGGTCAAGTTGAGCGCGACTCCTGAAAACCGTGCCTAACAGGTTTCTTGGCAACCTGACAGAGGTGGTTTGCATGTTGCCTTCTCCTGGAGGTTTTTCAAAAGCTTAGATTGCCATCCAGACACTGATGCAAACTGACTCTATTTGTCTCCTGACACCGGCCAAGGTGGCAGTGACGTTTCAGACGTACGTTTGCACGCCAGAGCTCAGTCTTTCTCAAGCCACGTTGGGTCTCCTACATTCATGGTTTGTAACAGGGGGAAAAAAACCCAGAAAAATTAATTTTTCACACTGCTGGGAAATTTCTCCTTAGTTCTTGGTTGCTTGATTGGTTTTCATCCATTGCTTCTTGTCTTGCTTCTGGTGCTTTGGAGAATAGGTTGACATGCCCCCCTTTCTTTAAGGCAGCCCCTCAAATATTGGAAGATTGCTATCATGTCACCCCGAGTCCTTCTTTTCATTAAAGTAAAGGTAAAGGTTCCAACTCTTGGGGCCGGTGCTCATCTCCATTTCAAAGCCAAAGAGCCAGCGCTTGTCCAAAGACGTCTCCATGGTCATGACTAGACGCCAAAGGTGCACGTAACACTGTTACCTTCCCACCGTAGTGGTCCCTATTTTCCTACTTGCATTTTTACGTGCTTTCAAACTGCTAGGTTGGCAGAAGCTCGGACGAGTAACAGGCGCTCACTCTTGTTACGCGGCACTCGGGATTCGACCCGCCAAACTGCCGACCTTCTGATCGACAAGCTCAGCGTCCTAACCCACTGAGCCACCGCGTCCCTTCATTAAAGTAGACATACCCAATTCCTGCAACCGTTCTTCATATGTTTTAGCCTCCAGGCCCTGAATCATTTTGGGTGCTCTTTCCAAAGTCTCAACATCTTTTTTCCTTTATCTCCCCCATCTCGAAAACCCTCAGGGAATCTCCTCTTGAGATCCTCCTTGGAGACTTCACCCCAAACCACTCAATGAGTTGTAGCCTACTCCACAAGCAGATCTTTTGAAGATTCAGCCCCTCCATGATAAGAAAGGGATTCCCCTAGGACAGGGGTCGGCAACCTTGGCTCTTTTATGACTCGCGGACTTCAACTCCCAGAATTCCTGAGCCAGCTATGCTGGCTCAGGAATTCTGGGAGTTGAAGTCCGCGAGTCATAAAAGAGCCAAGGTTGCCGACCCCTGCCCTAAGAGATCAACCTAGCTGGCAACCTAGTTATTTTCCTGGCATCCAAATGCTTTGTGTTCCCTGCTAAGGCTGTCCCTGAGCTGCGTTCTTAGAAGGTTATCCCCATCGCGCTTTTTAAATTCTTCTGATGCTCATCTTAATCCTAGCCGGTTGTCCTCGATTGCTGGATTTAGTAAATTGTTTCATTAGGATTGTTTGTTCTTCTTTGAGGTGCGAGGATTTTATTCGGCTTTCATTGTGCATTGCTGCGAATATGATTGGCTATAAAGGGGGGGGCAGTAAATCTGAGAAAATGATAAATAAATCACACTAATAATACTGACATATGGTTAGAGCAGAACCTGATTTCCAAGAGAAAAGAAAGCTGTGGTAAATATGGTTTTGCAAGCTTTGTTTGCAAAAGGAAAAAAATAATAATTAAACAAGAGAGGGAAGAAAAACCATTGTTGCTTAATTCTTGGGAAGCAGAAAAGAGTTTTTCAGTCGGCTTTTGTTATTGAACTTCATTTGCACTACACTTAACAATATATTTCCCACATGTAAGTGGTTTTGACTATAATAAACTGATTTTTTTTTTTAAAAAGCAAGGCATAGAGATAAGCACACAACAGGAACAAAACTCTTAGGACAAACAATCCCCATTTGTTCCCAACCCTTCAGAATTTTATGAAAAGCAAGAAATTGCCTGTTGTGTCATCAAGAGGAGAACAATGACAGCAATTCAGAGTTTCAGGGTGAAACTTTGCAAAGGGCAAACTTTTGAACTGCGGCAAATATTTCCACGTTGAGATTGGAAATCGCTTGACGGAATAAAGCAGAACTGCAATAAAATTAAGTAAACAAAATAAAATTCAAAACACCAGCGAGGAGGAGTAAAGGGTAAGATGGGTAAAGGCTGACAGAAACTGCAGAAAGGAAGGAAAGAAGGAAGGAAGAAAGGAAAAAAGAAAGGAAGGAAGAAAGAAAAGAAAGAAAGAAAGAAAGAAAGAAAGAAAGAAAGAAAGAAAGAAAGAAAGAAGAGGGGAAGGGAAGGAAGGAAGGAAGGAAGGAGAGAAAGACAGAAAGAGAAAGACAGAAAGAGAAAGAAAGGAAAGAGAAAGAAAGAAAGAAAGAAAGAAAGAGAAAGAAAGAAAGAAAGAAAGAAAGAAAGAAAGAAAGAAAGAAAGAAAGAAAGAAAGAAAGAAAGAAAGAAAGAAGAGGGGGAGGGAAGAAAGGAAGGAAGGAGAGAAAGACAGAAAGAGAAAGACAGAAAGAGAAAGAAAGGAAAGAGAAAGAAAGAAAGAAAGAAAGAAAGAAAGAAAGAAAGAAAGAAAGAGAAAGAAAGAAAGAAAGAAAGAAAGAAAGAAAGAAAGCGTTTCATTCAAAATAAAACATTTGCAGTAAAGTCCTGTTGGCATTGTCTGTGGAGATTTTCAGTCATTCAGCTTATAGTTGCTTTTTCAAAAGGGTTTCTTGGTTTTTCCTTGAAGACATTTCACTTCTCATCCAAGAGGCTTCTTCAGTTCTGACCAAATGGTGGAGACCGGAAGGATTTATATCCCTTGCAGTCATCCGGCCGTTAAGCAGAGAGACTCGAGAGAGTGCGCTAACCACCGGATGGCTGCAATATAAATCCTTCCGGTCTCCACCATTCGGTCAGAACAGAAGAAGCTTCTCAGATGAGAAACGAAACATTTCAAAGAGGGGGGGGGGAATCAAGTCTAGTTGCCTTTTGAAAACGACCTTTGGGACAACTATGACCTGGACGATGAATATTCGACAATCTCCCTCATGAGTTCCACCACTCAAGTTCGTTTGACAATCCATGAAAGCCATCTAGTTCAGGAAACGCTAAGAGGACCAAGTTAATAAGCGAGGGGGCAACATCCATCTCCTTTGGGGTCAGCCTCTGCTTACCATGGCTTCCGTACCAGATCCGCCTCCTTGCTATTAGAGCCCAGAGAATTTCCAGATTGACGAAAACTGTTAAGGAACAAGAAAGACACAACTTAGAAGCTGATGCGTGCAACAGAAGAAGAATAGAATACAGCTGGAAGGGACCTTGGAGGTCTTCTAGTCCAACCCCCTACTCAAGCAGGAGACCCCTAGACCATTTCAATCAATCAGTCAATCTGAACAGAGCTGGGAGGGACCTTGGAGGTCTTCTAGTCCAACCCCCTGGTCAGGCAGGAGACCCTATAACCAGGGGTAGGCAACCTTGGCTCTTTTATGACTCGTGGACTTCAACTCCCAGAATTCCTGAGCCAGCATGAGAGAACTATGGCCCCCTCATGACTCGTGGACTTCAACTCCCAGAATTCCTGAGTCAGCCGTGCTGAGGAGAAATGGAGAGGTTTCCATACTGAGCCATGGCTGGCTCAGGAATTCTGGGAGTTGAAGTCCACGAGTCATAAAAGAGCCAAGGTTGCCTACCCCTGGTCTAGACCATTTCAATCAATCAATCAATCTGCATAGAGCTGGAAGGGACCTTGGGGGTCTTCTAGTCCAACCCCCTGCTGAAGCAGGGAACCCTAGACCCATTTCAGACCAATGGTTGTCCAATCTCTTCTTTAAAAAAACCTCCAGTGTCGGAGCATCCACAACCTCTGGAGATGCGTTTTAGTCCTTACAGCCCCCAAAAAATCCTTTTTCTCACCTAAGCAAAAACAAAACAAAACAAAAACCAGCTAAATTGCAAGCTTTGCTACTTATTCTACGGAGGAGACGCTCCCAGATTGTTAGAAAGTTGTACTCTATTCAAAATGTCATATTGTTAACTCAGCAAACAAAAAGTGGAACTTTACATTCATCAATTCCCTCCGGGCAAATGACTAATCTTGCTGCATAGCAGGTAGCATCTACTCTACCTACCACCCTGGACCCGGATGCTAAAACGAAAAGAAACTGTCGCAAGTTTTGAGGAGAAGTGGTAATTGACAGAGTTTGCCAAGGAAAGTCCAAAATAATCTTGACGCCGCTGCTGAGGAACGTGTCCCTCAATCAGACCGTCTCTGAAACGTCTCAGCGTAATTTCCTTTCCCAGCAAAAATGAGAGAGTTTCCCCAAGGTTGGAATTCATTTGAAAAGAGATCATACCAAGTTAATAAAATAAAATAATAAAATAAAATAAAATAAAATAAAATAAAATAATAAAATAAAATAAAATAAAATAAAATAAAATAAAATAAAATAAAATAAAATAATAAAATAAAATAAAATAATAAAATAAATAAAATAAAATAATAAAATAAAATAAAATAATAATAAATAAAATAAAATAAAATAAAATAAAATAAAATAAAATAAAATAAAATAATAAAATATAAAATAAAATAAAATAAAATAAAATAAAATAAAATAAAATAAAATAATAAATAAAATAAAATAAAATAAAATAAAATAAAATAAAATAAAATAAAATAAAATAAAATAAAATAAAAGTCCTTTTGGGTTGGTCAAAGTTGTGGTTGATTCCTTGTAGGCTCCTTGGCAATCATCAAGATGTGGTTTCTCTTGTTGTCTCCTATGACCTCTGGGGTCGTTGATGCTCTCTGAGCTTGCTTCTTGCAGACATTTAGATATGAAAGCGGGCTGGGTAACTTTGAACTCATGAACAGGAGACTGTGAGTTCTAGTCCCACCTTAGATATGAAAGCCGACTGGGTGACTTTGAAGTCATGACCAGGAGACCGTGAGTTCTAGTCCCACCTTAGATATGAAAGCCGACTGGGTAACTTTGAACTCATGACCAGGAGACCGTGAGTTCTGGTCCCACCCTAGATATGAAAGCTGGCTGGGAAACTATGGACCCATGACCAGGAGACCATGAGTTCTAGTCCCACCTTCTCTCTCTCTCTCTCTCTCTCTCCTTCATTATCAAATGCAATTTTCTCTCCTTGCCATACTTCTCTTTTGAATTTTAATCAAACGTCCTGCAGCCCTTGGATGAAAAAGGGGGGAGAGTGGGGGGGGGAGGAAACCTGTAATGGTTCTTTTAATTGCTCGTTCTGTCATTTGTAACCAATTACCGGAGTCCCACCTTTGCCGAGTCTCTGAATCTTTTGGAAACACCCTTTCAAGTGAAAAACACCTCCAACATTAACCGAAAAAGGAGATCTGCAATTAAACCTTCCTAGCAACAGCTTCCTCTAGCTGCAGGAAGTCCTCAACTTACAACCGTTCATTTAGTGACCCGTTCAAAGTTATGGCGGCATTGAAAAATGTGACTTAAGATCGTTTTTCTCCCTTTATGACGGTTGCAGCCTCTCTATATGGATGCGTGATCAAAATTCGCACGCTTGGCAGGTGACTCGTATTTATGACGGTCGCGGCATCCCGGAGTCAGGCGATCCCCTTTGGCGACCTTCTGACAAGCAGAGTCCATGGGGAAGGCAGACTCAACAACTGGGTTGCTAACTTAACAACCGACTCACTTAACAACTGTGGCAGGAAAGGCCGTAACATGGAGCAAAAACCACTTCCCAAAAGTCTTCACTTAACCACAGACATGTTGGGTAGTCAAGGACTAACAAGGAGGATGAATTAACATTTATTTGTATCTTTTTGGAGGGTCATCAGGATTTCGAGGGACCAAAACCTATCCACGCAGCCCCAAAACTCATCTCCTAGTCTTGCACAGGTCACAAAATGAATCACACAACAGGAGATGCTGGTGGTTTTTAGGATGACCCAATTACCTACGATGAATCAGTCTAACGGAGCAAGTCCTATTTTCAAAATCAAGTATGTGATTCATTTTTCTTTGGTCTCCAAAAAACTGTTGCCACAAATTGATATGGATTTTCTGCGATTAGACGGAGAGCGTCAGTATGGGTAGATTTCGGTAAATATGAAAGGCTTAAAAAAAAGAACTGGAAACCTCAAGCCGTGGGTCGATTCGTTAGTTGGCGGGTCTATTTTCTGGCAAAGAAAATAATTATGCAAATCAAAACGTTGGCCATCGTCGGAACATTTGTGTACAAATACGGCGTAAAGAGGACAAAACTGGCAGCAGTGAACAAAGAAGCTGTAATCCTCGGGTTAACGACTGTAATCAAATCTGGCAATTATGGTCATAAGTTGTGATGTTCTAAAGAGGGTCACCGTGTGACCAGACCCAGTTTTACAATCTTTTGTAAAACACCACGGTTGTTGAGAGAACATTGCAATTGTTAAGTACGCCTATTCTTTGCAATGGGCTGTTTTTGGCCAAAAACTAGAAGCAGTTTGACTAATCACTAGGAGAGCAGGAGTTCTAGTTCCACCTTAGGCATGAAGAGCAGCAAGGTAACTTTGGGCCAATCACCAGGAGACAGTGAGTTCTAGTCCTAGTTTAGGTATGAAAGCCGGCTGGGTGACTTCGAGCCAATCACCAGGAAACAGTGAGTTCTAGTCCTACCTTAGATATGAAAGCCGGCTGGGTGACTTTGGGCCAATCACCAGGAAACAGTGAGTTCTAGTCCTACCTTAGGTATGAAAGCCGGCTGGGTGACTTCGAGCCAATCACCAGGAAACAGTGAGTTCTAGTCCTACCTTAGATATGAAAGCCGGCTGGGTGACTTTGGGCCAATCACCAGGAAATAGTGAGTTCTAGTCCTACCTTAGGTATGAAAGCCGGCTGGGTGACTTTGGGCCAATCACCAGGAGACAGTGAGTTCTAGTCCTACCTTAGGTATGAAAGCCGGCTGGATGACTTTGGGCCAATCACCGGGAGACGGTGAGTTCTAGTCTGTGCCAACTGCACCAGGAAAAGTTGTAAAATGGGGCAAACTCCACTTAACCAAAATTTCACTTAGCAACATAAATCCTGGGCTCCATTGTGGCCATAACCTGAGGACTACCCTTAAAGGTAGGGTTAAAAATAAAATAAAAAAATCCAATCTAAAAATGTTGCATCAGATTATAGGACAATAAATAAGGTTTATTCCCCCCCCCAAAAAAAAGTAACCATAGTTGGCGGGTTCTGATCCTACCTCAGATTAGATTATGTCTGTGTGTCTCTGTGTGTTTTGTTCCACTTGTCACTGAATTAGCTTTTTTGCCAAGCCAGGACACGTATTAGCCTTGACTAAAAGAATCACTTTCTAGGTGGTGTGTTTGTGTGTGTGTGTGTGTGTGTGACAAAAAGGCCTGTACTCTAGCAACAAATAATGTCTGTGACAACACATCCAAAATTTGTTTTCCAATGAACCTTGCAGATTAACAGCTGTACCAACCCCAGAGATTTGCAAAGCCCACCAAGCCCCCTGTGCATTATGAATTATACATTTCCAACTGTTTAAAGCTAATGTACCCTAATCCCTCTGTGAAGATGGTGGGGGCCAAGCCGAGATGGTTACCTTTTGTAAGGATAATGCTTGCAAATAAATGTTACTTAGAAAAGCAAGGATCAATCTCCCACACTCAGCCAGTGCAACCGTGTGCTAATAAGTAGGCATCAATAATTATCTGCAAAAACCTCAAATTCTTACATGCCCAGAGGCCACTGCCTTAAATTTATTTGACAAGGAAATTTTTCACTACAGAAACCTCACTGTTTATTTTTTTATTTATTTTTTTACAACCTAACCGTGCACAAAGGTTTCAGGAGATCCAATTAAGTTAAAATGCAACCCACAATCACCTTTTATGCAAATGGGTAAGAGGGCTTATTACAGGATACGCTAATCCTGAATTTCGCGTTCCTGAGTTGAGGGATGAAGGGTAGGGACCAAATACTCCATACGTCAAGTTTTCTTTTTTTTTTTTTAAAAAAAAAATTGCTTTCCTTTACATAGCAATCAGAGGGACCCAGGTAATTGTCACATGACTTACAACCATTTGTAAGTTCATTTCACAATGGTTCAAAGTTACAACAGCCTCGGGGGTGTGTGTGGAGAAACGGATTTACCACCTTTCCCTGCGGTCATGTGATCCCAATTCAGGTGTCTGGGCAACCGGCTTGTAATTTACAACCAGTTGCAGCCGGCGTCCCGTGGGTCATGATTGGCGACCTTCCCAGTTTCCGACAAAAAATGTCCACTGGGGAACTGGATTCTCTTAATGACCAGGGTAAAACTGCTTTACGACTCTGGCTAAAAATGGATGCAAAATCAGATCCTGAAGGAAGAAAAGGCATCTGGTGAGCTTCTTGGAAGTTAGGTGGAGAACAATAAAACTGCCTACTTTAGCAATAGCTTTTACTACAGTTCATTTAATGACTGTTCACGATTATAGGTAAAGGTAAAGGTTCTCCCGCACATGCGTGCTAGTCGTTTCCGACTCTAGGGGCCGGTGCTCATCTCCGTTTCAAAGCCGAAGAGCCAGCGCTTGTCGGAGGACGTCTCCGTGGTCATGTGGCCGGCATGACTAGATGCCAAAGGTGCACGGAACGCTGTTACCTTCCCACCGGAGTGGTCCCTATTTTTCTACTTTCATTTTTACGTGCTTTTGAACTGCTAGGTTGGCAGAAGCTGGGACGAGTAACAGGCGCTCATTTTGTTACGCGGCACTCGGGATTTGACCCGCCAAACTGCCGACCTTCTGATCGACAAGCTCAGCGTCCTAACCCACTGAGCCACCACGTCACGATTATAGCAGCACTGAAAAAAAGTGACTTATGTGAAGTTTCTCACACGTGTGACTGTTGCGGCAGGATCATGTGATCAAAATTCAGAGGCTTGGCGGCTAGAAAAAAGAGTTAGAGAGAAAGGGAATGCGATATGTAACTTTGAATATATATTAGTAAGAAGAAGATTACCGAGCAATGAATTAACCTATTGTGTATGATAGTTAACTATTATCTATTATTTTTTGCTAAGCACATGAACCCAGACATTATGCTGTTTGCTAAATACTGGGAATGTTATTTGGAAAAACCCTAAACCCAACCCCAACCTCATCCTAAGTGACCGTTTCATCCTTTTTTCTCCACTCTAAATCTAAATCCTTGAGTAAGTGGAGGACTATTTATACTAGGGGGAAAAAAGACATTCCGAAATAATTTAATTACGGTACAATTGCCATAATCAGAAAGATTCAACAAGTCCATGTTTTAGCTGACGTTCAGCCCAAATTTTAATGACCAAGCAGAGTGGTAAGCTGCAATGGCTGAGCAATTAAACTTGGCAACGGTTCTAATCCCAACAAAAAAAATCAAAACACGATGAAAGACAGAAGAAGACAAAATTAGCTACACATAATGGAAGTGAATGCACTGATTTCTTTTCGTAACATATGTTGCCAAAAAAAAATCCTCCCCCCAAAACAAAAACTTCCCATTGGTTTTTTTTTAAAAAAGGAAAAAGTTCTCATGCAAGAAAAAAGTTCTCATGCAGAGTTCTTTCTCTCTCTCTCTCTCTTTCTTTCTTTCTTTCTTTTCATTCATTCATTCATTCATCCTTTTTTCTTTTCCCATTCTCAGTATTAATCCTTCTTCGTTTTCATTCTGTATCGACAATTGCAATAGCATTTTATTGAAAAAAAATCTTTTTTAATCTATTTCTCTATTCTCACTATTAAGCCTTGGTTAGATTTCATTTCATTGTATTCAAAATTATGCTAATGTTTTGTTTAAGAAAACGTCTTCCTTCAGTCTTCTTGCTCCATTCTAAATATAAGTTCTTAAGTTTTTATTCTCTATTTAAAAATACAATAGCATTTTATTTTATTTTATTTTAAAAAAAGCGTGTTTCTTTCATTGTTCTTTTCTTCCACTCTAATCGTAAGTTCGTTAGTTTTTATTCTGAATGAAAAACAGTAATAAAGTGCTGTTTTTAAAAAAAAAAATGCTGACGAAAACATTTGTCAATACTTAAAAATAATCCACTGAATTGAGCCCTGCAAGAAAATACTTTATTATTGTATTCAAATTTCCTTCTCTAAACCATTTCACGTCTAGACATCAGGATTGATCTCTCCTAAGCTGAGAGCAAACAGAGGATGTTAAAACACAGAGGAAGACAAAATTCCTGTAGGAATCCAAAGGAAGGAAGGAAGGAAGGAAGGAAGGAAGGAAGGAAGGAAGGAAGGAAGGAAGGAAGGAAGGAAGGAAAAAATGGAAGGGAGGGAGGGAGAGAGGAAAGAGAGACAGGGAAAGAAAGAAAGAAAGAAAGAAAGAAAGAAAGAAAGAAAGAAAGAAAGAAAGAAAGAAAGAAAGAAAGAAGAGGGAAAGAGAGAGAGAGAGAAAGTCAGAGGGAGGGAAAGAGGAAGGAAGGAAAAAATGGAACGGAGGGAGTGAGAGAAGAAAGAGAGAGACAGGGAAAGAAAGAAAAAGGAAGGAAGGAAGGAAGGAAGGAAAGAGAGAAGAGAGAGAAAGAAAGAAAGAGGGAGAGAGGGAGGGAGGGAGGAAGGAAAGAGAGAGAAAGAAAGTCAGAGGGAGGGAAGGAGGAAAAAATGAGAGGGAGGGAGAGAGGGAGAGAGGAAAGAGAGAGATGGAAATAAATAAATAGGAGGGCGAGAGAGAGAGAGAGAGAGAGAGAAAGAGGGAGGGAGGAAGGAAGGAAGGAGAAAGAGAGAGGTGAGGAAGTCAGGCAGGCAGGAACCCAGACCCATTCTTCCAATCCCAGGAACGCATCTGAAGGACCTCTTCCTCCAAACCATAAATCATTCACTGGTGATATTTAGCCGACACGCAGAGTGATTGTTATTAAATATCACATCTGTATTGTGGATGAGGTCATGTCTATTAAGAGACCGGTCACCCCCTTGGTCTTTTAGTCAGGGCCAACTCTTTGCCCTCCTCCCCAAAGGAACTCAAGGGGTTGTTGTGGCTTCCTTTAATCAGCGGCACCTCCTCGGGATAAAAACGCTTGGAGAAAAAAGCTTTGTCCCAGGCTGATCCAGAGCTCCCCCCTCCCCCGCTTTGCTCCTCGGCCAAGCGGTTCTGCTGATGCGTCCAGGTGCTGTTTTGCACCTCAAGGCTTGCATCTAGGTGTAATGCGAAGGAGGGATAATCTCAGAGAACTAAAGGAAGAATGCCACCAAGACAGTTTCACCGAGAAAAGAAATTTGAATCTGGGACAGAAATGTACAGGTAGCCTTACGTGTCTTGCAAGACTTCGTTTAGTAACCGTTCAAAATTACAACGGGCACGGGAGGGGGGGGACAGTGACTTATGACCTTTTTTCACCCTTAACGACTGTTGCAGCATCCCCAGGGTCATGGGATCAAAATTCAGACCCTTGTCAACTGGCTCATATTTATGACGGTCGCAGTGTCTCCGTGCGCGCGCGCATGTGTGTGTGTGTGTGTGTGTGTGTGATGAGGTTCCAATTCTTGCAACCTTAAAGTCCATGGGGAAGCCAGATTCGCTTCACAGTGGTGAGACTAACATGACAACTCCAATGATTCACTTAAGAACAGTGGCAAGAAATGTTGTAAAATGGGGTAAAGCTCATTTCACAATTGTCTCGTTTAGGAACAAACGTTTTGAGCTCAATTGTGCTGGTAAGTCAAAGAATAGAATAGAATAGAATAGAATAGAATAGAATAGAATAGAATAGAATAGAATAGAATAGAATAGAATAGAATAGAATAGAATAGAATAGAATAGAATAGAATAGAATAGAATAGAATAGAATATGGAATGGAATAAGAATAGAATAGAATAGAATAGAATAGAATAGAATAGAATAGAATAGAATAGAATAGAATAGAATAGAATGGAATGGAATGGAATGGAATGGAATGGAATGGAATGGAATAGAATAATAATAGAATAGAATAGAATAGAATAGAATAGAATAGAATAGAATAGAATAGAATAGAATAGAATAGAATAGAATAGAATAGAATAGAATAGAATGGAATAGAATGGAATAGAATGGAATGGAATGGAATGGAATGGAATGGAATGGAATGGAATGGAATGGAATGGAATGGAATGGAATGGAATAGGACTGGACTACACCAGATTAGACTAGAACTAGACTAGAAAATATGGAATGGAATGAAATGGAATGGAAGAGAAGTGAAGTGAAGTGAGGTGAAGAGAAGTGAAGTGAAGTGAAGAGAAGAGAAGAGGACTAGCTGTACATATATTTATAAATTAGAATATATAAATTAGAAGAGATTTTATTCACATGCAATCCAATGGCTGAGCTGCAGAATATTGCTAAAATGGGACGTCGACACGGCGCGGTGCGTGTCTGATTATTTGACGCAGCCGATACGGACCTGCAATTATTTTATTCACGTTAACAATAACAACATGTGGGGAAGCTGGTGATGTTTCCCGAAGCCCATGGCATATGGCACATTACATCAAGCATTAAGCAGGCCAATTTTTCTTTTTTTCCCCTCAGACTTTTCTTTGAAAACATCGACTCACGCCGCACGCTGGCTTGTTTTAGGTCTGTAAGAAATCATGACGGATTAAGGGTGTGTTAATGTTCTCACTGCGCTGATGTTTTATTCATTAAAGTTGCTGGACCCCCTTTTCGGTTTTGGCTGTACACGTTTCATGCTTTTTTTTTAGGGTCTGGCTTTCCAGATCTACGCAAAGTGTCCTTAAAAGGGCAGAGAGAGGCACCCCCATTTGCTTAGGCAGCACAAAAGCGGGGGTTGTTGGTGCGCACGGATGTGTGAGCACACCAGGGACCAACCTGTGTTCCTCTCGCCGTTCTCCACTGCAGCGGACCATATTTGTGATTTATAGATTCATTTCCTTCTGGCTTGCTGTGCTTAGAGGCGACTCAGAGCGATTTGCAGGTTGAAATAATTGCTTGCCATTAATTTAGAAGCGGATCGGAGGGGAAAAGAGATGCAAAATTTGGAGGGAGACACTGGCGCATAAAAAACGATTGCAGAAGCAGAGGAGGAGAAGGAGATCAAAAGGATGGGGAAGGGTCCCCGGCAAGGCTGGGCAGAGGGGAATGGTGGGAGTCGCCTTTGTTTCTGGCTGCTGGTTAGAAATATGTTTGTCTCCTTGACCAAATATGTATTTAAAACAAAAACAAAAAGCCGGAGAAGTAATAATATTAGATTTTTTTCCTGCTGTTGTGTTTTTTTAATACACATACAAGGAGCCCTCGACTTACGACCACGATTGAGCCCAAAGTTTCTGTTGCTAAGTGAGACAGTTGTGAATTTTGCCCCTATTTTATAATCTTTCTTTCCACGGTTAGTAACATGGTTGTTAAATGAATCTTAACGGTTGGAAGTCGAGGTTAGAATGGTTGGAAACTGACCAAAGAGAGAAGCAACCTGGAATTGAGGAGAAACTTCCTGAAAGTGAGGACAATCAACCAGTGGAACAGCTTGCCACCAGATATCGTGGGCCCTCCGTCGCTGGAGGTTTTTAAGAAGAGACTGGACAATCACCTGTCTGAGATGGTATAGGTTCTCCTGCTTGAGCAGGGGGCTGGACTAGAAGACCTCCAAGGTCCCTCCCAGCTCTATTCTATTCTTATTCTTCTGTTGCCTGCATCAGCTTCTAAGTTGTGTCTTTCTTGTTCCTTAACAGTTTTCGTCAATCTGGAAATTCTCTGGGCTTTAATAGCAAGGAGGCGGATCTGGTAGGGAAGCCATGGTAAGCAGAGGCTGACCCCAAAGGAGATGGATGTTGCCCCCTCGCTTATTAACTTGGTCCTCATAGCGCTTCCTTAACTATGCAAATGGATGTCAAAATTGAACAGTCCTCTCTCTCAACAGAGGGGGAGGGATATTGGCATCATCTAGCGCCAACACAGTCCTTTTGGCAGTTCCAAGAAGGCTCCACACCCATTTGGATCCCTCAGGTGACCTTGAGGACGCAAATAAACCTCCAAGTGGCCTCAATGACTCTCCCAAAAAAAGGCAAACAACCAGCTCTCTGCAAGGAGTATAAATCGTTCCACTCCCCATCATCCAGTCAGAGCTGAGGAAGCTTCTTGGATGAGAAGCGAAACGTTTTCCAAGAAAATCCAGTTGCCTCTTGGATTTTATTTTTTTTAAAAAAAGCACCTTTGGGACAAAGTGCCCCAAATTGTGATCGCCTGACCTCCGAGGCGGCCGTTGACACTTCAAAACTGAGTCATAAGTCGAGGACCCGTACTTCTTTGGCTAGGAACTAAGGTTGTCCGAATCGCTCGGGGCTCTTGTGCCACATTCTGGAATGTGTTTCTGTTGATTTCATCATTTTTTGGCTTGGCCAAAAACTCTGTGGCAGATTGGCTTCCTAAAATAGCTCGGATCAAATGACTCGCATCAAATGTCTTGTGGGAAGGAAAATAACTCTGCAAAGGAATTGCTCTCCGCGGGAGGCAAGGAGGGAGAACGGTGGCCAGGAAGAGGCGGCGTCATCTCTGCGTTCCTGCTCCAGGTAGTCCTCGACTTACAACGTTTCGTTGAGTGCCCCTTGAAAGTTACAACAGCATGGAAAACCGTGACTTATCTCAGGTGCTCGCACTTAACGACCATCGCAGCCTCTCCACGGTCACATGGTCAAAACGCGTGCGCTTGGCAGCTGACTCCTACTTATGACGGTCGCAGTGTCTGACAAGCAAAGTCCATTCACTTAACAACCGTGTCACTAACTTAACAGCTGCAGGGATTCACAGAATGCCTGCTACATAACTCCCTAAAGGTGACAACTGTCAGCGAGGAAAAGAAGAAACTTTATACGGGGCAGGACCCGGCAGAAATGAAGAAGGGAAAAAGAAATAACGAAACTACAAAAGACTTGCAAACAGTAGTACAGAACGACTGAGGCAAGAGAAAGCGAAGACAGGACCCACGGTAATAGCTGATCCCAACTGGGGTCGTAAGCTGAGGACTGTCTGCATTTTTCAATTTTAAAACAAAGGCACAAGGCTTGCAGGGGGTTGGACTAGACCGGGGCTTTTCAACCTTTTCACCTACTGTACCACTTTTAAAAGGTCAAGGTACCACTTTTAGGATAGGGCAATATCCGAGTACCACCAGTCGCCGAACAAGGTGTCAAAAACTTGATGACCCCCCCAAAAAAAAGGAAAAAAGTGATAAAAGTATGAAGTCATCAAGTTTTTGACACCTTGCTAGGCAATTGGTGGTACTCAGATATTTTAGGATATTGCTATATCCTAAAAGTAGTACAACTTACAATAGTTCGCTTAGTGACTGTTGTAAGCCCCAGGATCAGCGCCAGGCTCCAGCAGATCGGCGCTTCTTCGGGGCTCAGCAGAAGCGCCAGGATCAGCGCCGGGCTCCAGATGATTGGCGCTTCTTCAGGGCTCAGCAGAAACGCCAGGATCAGCGCCGGGCTCCAGATGATTGGCGCTTCTTCAGGACTCAGCAGAAGCGCCAGGATCAGCGCCGGGCTCCAGATGATTGGCGCTTCTTTGGGGCTCAGCAGAAGCGCCAGGATCAGCGCCAGGCTCCAGATGATTGGCGCTTCTTCAGGACTCAGCAGAAGCACCAGGATCAGCGCCGGGCTCCAGATGATTGGCGCTTCTTTGGGGCTCAGCAGAAGCACCAGGATCAGCGCCGGGGTCCAGATGATTGGCGCTTCTTCAGGACTCAGCAGAAGCGCCAGGATCAGCGCCGGGCTCCAGATGATTGGCACTTCTTCGGGGCTCAGCAGAAGCGCCAGGATCAGTGCTGGGCTCCAGATGATCAGCGCTTCTGTGGGGCTCAGCAGAAGTGCAAGGATCAGCACCAGGCTCCAGATGATCAGAAGCGCCAGGATCAGCTGGAGCCCGGCGCTTATCTGGTGCTTCTGCTGAGCCCTGAGAGCTCTGCAGCTCCAGCCATCTCTCACTCAGGCTTGTGCGGTGCTGGCGCTGCTTCAGCTCATTCCCCTCCCCCACTACCACTTCTCTAGGACGGTCATGTACCACCTGCCAGGTGCCAATGTACCACCGGTGGTACCCGTACCACTAGTTGAAAAGCCTTGGACTAGACAGAAGACCTCCAACATCCCTTTCAGCTCTGTTCCTCTACGGTTCTGTAAGGGGCTGTTGCTTGAGCAGGGGGTTGGACTAGATGATCTCCAAGGTCCCTTCCGACTCTATCATTCGATGATTTTAGGACTAACCAAAAAAAAAAAAGGAAGCTAATTTTGATTCTTGTCTCTTCAGGTGATGAAACCACTAGGTGTCAGGAGGAGGTCCTACCAGGCAAATGAAGACTATTTTGGGGGGAAAAAAATAAAGATTTCTTTTTTTGTTATGTCTGTTTACATGAAGAAGAAAAAAATCAGATCGAGAAAAAGAGAGAGTGGAGCGACGGTGGGAATTGGTTTCGGTCCGACTGCCAAGTCAGCTGATTCATCTTCAAAGTATCGATTCGATTTGATTTCGCCTTCAAAGTTGCCCTCTCCTCCTCCTCTTTTTTCTCCCTCTTTCCTTTGCTGTTATTTGCCCACCTGTTGTACGTGGCCCAGAAGTTTTTTTCCTTGATGTATCCCCTTGGTTGCGTGTCTCTTATTTGGAAGGAAAATGTTCTTCGTGGCGCTGACAAACGTGCTCCCATTGCGCAAGCAAATACCGTTGTTGAAGAACAACATGGCTTCTCTGCCAGCATCGGCGGCTTATGAAAAATCCGGTATTATTCTGAAACAGGAGCATTCGGGGAGTGGTAGCACCACTCTGAACAGCTACTCCTGACTGACAACAGTTGCTTAGTGACTCTTCAATGTTACAATGCCATTCCATTCCATTCCGTATTTTCTATTCTATTCAACTCGACTTTATTCTATTCTATTCTTCATTCCATTATTCTATTCTATTCTATTCTATTCTATTCTATTCTATTCTATTCTATTCTATTCTATTCTATTCTATTCTTACTCTCTATTCCAGGGGTGTCAAACTCAATTTTATTGTGGGCCGCATCAGCATTGCGGTTGCCCTCAGGGGGCCAGGTGGGTATGGCCAGGGTGGGTGTGGCCTACAGGGTGGGCGTGGCTAGAATGCGTATGGCCTACTGGGTGGGCATGGCCAACTCTACATCGTTCACATCAAGGGTGCTTATGGGGGCCTGGGCAGGAGTGGGACAGATCTGAGGGTCTCTGGCAGAAGGAGGGTCTCTGGGCCAGGGCCAAGGCAATGGGGGCCATTCCCTCACTGTTTCCAGGATGGCTTCGCGGGCCACATGAAACCACTTCGCGGGCCACATCCGGCCCCCGGGCCTTGTGTTTGACATGTCTGCTCTATTCTATTCTATTCTGCAATCTGTTCTATTCTATTCTATTCTATGCTATGCTATGCTATTCTTACTCTCTATTCTATTCTGCAATCTGTTCTATTCATTCTATTCTATTCTGCAATCTGTTCTATTCTATTCTATGCTATGCTACGCTATTCTTACTCTCTATTCTATTCTGCAATCTGTTCTATTCTATTCTATTCTATTATTCTATTCTATTCTATTCTATTCTATTCATCCTTATTCTATTCTATTCTTCATCTTCATTATTCTATTCTATTCTATTCTATTCTTCATTATTCTATTCTTCATTATTCTATTCTATTCTATTCTATTCATCCTTATTCTATTCTATTCTTCATCTTCCTTATTCTATTCTATTCTATTCTATTCTATTCTATTCTATTCTATTCTATTCTTCATTATTCTATTTTTCATTATTCTATTCTATTCTATTCTATTCTATTCTATTCTATTCATCCTTATTCTATTCTATTCTTCATCTTCCTTATTCTATTCTATTCTATTCTATTCTATTCTATTCTATTCTATTCTTCATTATTCTATTCTATTCTATTCTATTCTATTCTATTCTATTCTATTCTATTATTCTATTCTATTCTATTCTATTCTATTCTATTCTATTCTATTCTATTATTCTATTCTATTCTATTCTATTCTATTCTATTCTATTCTATTCTATTCTTCATTATTCTATTCTATTCTATTCTATTCTATTCTATTCTATTCTATTCTATTCTATTCTATTATTCTATTCTATTCTATTCTATTCTATTCTATTCTATTCTATTCTATTCTATTCTATTCTATTCTATTCTATTCTTTTCTTCATCCTCCTTATTCTATTCTATTCTATTCTATTCTATTCTATTCTATTCTATTCTATTCTATTATTCTATTCTATTCTATTCTATTCTATTCTATTCTATTCTATTCTATTCTATTCTTCATTATTCTATTCTATTCTATTCTATTCTATTCTATTCTATTCTATTCTATTCTATTCTATTCTATTATTATTCTATTCTATTCTATTCTATTCTATTCTATTCTATTCTATTCTATTCTATTCTATTCTATTCTATTCTATTCTATTCTTTTCTTCATCCTCCTTATTCTATTCTATTCTATTCTATTCTATTCTATTCTATTCTATTCTATTCTATTCTATTCTATTCTATTCTATTCCTATTCCTATTCTCTGTTCTCCAAAGCACTTTAAGGCAGGACAAGGGAGATCACTTAAAAGAGAAGCAACCTAGAACCTAAGGAGAAATTTCTCGACAATGAGAAAAATTAATCGGTAGAACAGCTTGCCTTCAGAAGCTGTGGGTGCTCCATCATTTCCAAAAAAAAAAAAAAAGTGGACATCCATTTGCCTAGAAAGGTAAAGGGGTGTCAAGCAGGGGGTTGGGCTAGAAGGCCTCCAAGATCCCCTCCTGACCTCTGATTCTGTGGTTCTATTCTCTCCATCTCCCCTTCCCCACTTTCTTTTTCTGCCATGTTTAGTTCCGAAGCATTGAAGCATTTTAGGTATAAATAAGATTTCCTGATTTCCCCCACCCCTCCCTACTCTCCCTCCAATTAAACAGACGCTGTTAGTTCCGTGTATTTCTTTGAATTTTAAAAAAACCAACAACTCAAGAGGAAACAAGGTGCCTCCCCGCACCTTCCTTTTTAATGAAAAAATAAAATAAAATAAAAAGTCTTTAGAAGAGATTCTTTCTGATTCAATCTTTTTTCAACCATTCGCCGGCTGACCGCTTCCAGCCACCCAGTCCTTCCTGTGAGATTTCCTGCAGTTCCAATAACTCACCCTTCCTTTCATTCGGTTTTGAAAATAAAAAAATAAAATAAAATAATATTTTGGGGCGCCCCACGTTGGCAAGCGAAATGAGTCTGGGTTTTCACAGCGGCCAGGCTGGAATAGGATTTATTGATTAAAAGCCAGGTTTCTGGGGAAGGAGCTCTGATTATTAACATGGGAAGGTTTTTAACGTTTCCCCCCCCCCGGGGTTTTAGTTCCAAAAAAAAAAAAAAAAGGAACCCTTACTGTGCCAGATATAGGGACGGGGTGGCTCAGTGGGTTAGGACACTGAGCTTGTTGATCAGAAGGTCGGCAGTTTGGCGTGTCGAATCCCGAGTGCCGCGTAACAGAGTGAGCGCCTGTTACTCGTCCCAGCTTCTGCCAACCTAGCAGTTCGAAAGCATGTAAAAAAACGCAAGTAGAAAAATAGGGACCACTACGGTGGGAAGGTACCAGCGTTCCGTGCGCCTTTGGCGTCTAGTCATGCCGGCCACATGACCACGGAGACGTCCTTGGACAAGCGCTGGCTCTTCGGCTTTGAAACGGAGATGAGCACCGGCCCCTAGAGTCGGAAACGACTAGCACGCGTGTGCGGGGGAACCGTTACCTTTACCTTTTAATGTGCCAGACTGGGGGGTAGCCCTAAATTCTGTCCATGACCCTGGTCTTTTTGAGAATCCCGGATTGATGGGCTTCCCCAAAACCCCTCGGCCTTTCTCCAGAGAATCCTAACTTTCCCACCGATTTGCACCCTGCTATTTTCTTCCCATTCAGCCCGTGTTCCCGTAACAGCCACCTGCCACCCACTGGGTATTTGTGGAGAAAAATCACTGAGCAGTGCGATTCAAAGCTTGCCGCCGTTTCTGTTTTTAGCTCCCCAAATGGGCTTTGCCACTTTCTTGTTTTGCCAGTGCTTCCTTGGCATGGCTGCGGGTGTTGACAGACTGACAACATGTCTCCCTTGGTGTTTCCTTTCCTTGCTTTGTTTCTTCCTTCCTTCCTTCCCTATTTCATCCTTCCCACGCTGCATCTCACCTCCCTCCCTCCCTTATCCCCCTTCCCTCTCTCTATCCCTCCCTCCATTTTTCCTTCCTTCCTTTCTCCCTTTCTTTCTCTCGCTTATCTCCCTCTGTTCTTTCTTTTTCCTCCTTTCTCTTTCCTTTCTTTCTTTCCTGGCTTTCTTCCTACCCTTATTCTTCTCGCCCTCCCTCCCTTCTCTTTCTTTCTCCCCACTCTCTCCTTTCTTTCTCTTTCTCTCTCCTCCCTCCCTCTCCCATCTTTTTCTTTTTTCTCTTTCTCCCTCCTTCCATCCTTCCTTCCTTCCCTCATTCTTTCTTCTCCCTCCCTCCCTCCCTCCCTCCTTCTCTCTCTCTCTCTCTCTCTCTCTCCCACCTTCCATGTTCTCAACCTTGGCAAGTTGAAGATGTGTGCCTTGGGAAGCCATTCCGCTGCCTGGGGGATTCTGGGAGTCGAAGTCCACCCATCTTCCCTTTGCCGAGGATGAGAAACATCGCTCTCCACAATCCAGCCAAGGCTGTCTAACAAGAGCAGGGAGGCAGCTCTAATGAACGTCTCTGTGGACCTTCTCCAGAACATCCTCCAGCTGTTCCGGCGTTGCAAGGCCAGCATTTGCTGCCCCCAAACCCACAGGATGTGAGAACCCTCGGCTTCCCTATTTCGCACTCAGGGGAGCTTCAGCGATGACGCAGGTCTCGCCTGCAGCCCAGTGAAATTAATGTGCTTTGGAAATTAGCCAGTCTGGGAAAACGAATTGGCTTTTGCCGCTCTCTAGGTGTACCTTGGAAGGTAATGAGGCAAAGGAAACACAGGTGTTTAAAAAGGAGAAGCGGGGAAGGAGAGAAAGCTCAGATACCTACGGGCGTCATTTGAACAATCTCCCCTGATGCATCACAACTGTGTGCCAATCACTAACTGCCCCACCGTTTCTCCTTGCTTCAGTACACAGAGACTGCAGCCAAGCAAAGGAAGCCTCCTCGCATGAATTATTTGCAGTCCAAGAATCAGACCAGACCAGCAATTAATATTTACTCGACTGAGCTATCAACATTCTTCCTACTGCTTCTGCTACTATGCAGACGGACCTCAGGGGCCCTGGGTGCTCTCTGAGCTTGCTGGTTTTCTTGCAGACATTTCATGACCCAAACTAGGTAACATCATCAGTGCTAGAAGGGAGTGGAATTTATGCAGAGGAAGGGAGGGAGGGAGGGAGGGAGGAAGGAAGGGAGGAAGGAAGGAAGGAAGGAAGGAAGGAAGGAAGGAAGGATGGATGGATGGATTATGGGGTCCTAGGTTCTCTCTGAGCTTGGTGGTTTTCTTGCAGATGTTTCATTACCCAACTAGGTAATGTTGTTAAGTCACCCATTTTACGAGCTTGCTTGCCACAGTTGTTAAGGGCATCACTGCAGTTGTGAAGTTAGTGATACGGTTTACCAGGTAATCTATTCTTCCATGTAGAATAGGATGGGATGGGATGGGATGGGATGGGATGGGATGGGATGGGATGGGGTGGGATGGAATGGAATGGAATGGAATAGAATAGAATAGAATAGAATAGAATAGAATAGAATAGAATAGAATAGAATAGAATAGAATAGAATAGAATAGAATAGAATAGAATAGAATAGAATAGAATAGAATAGAATAGAATAGAATATGGAATGGAGTGGAGTGGAGTGGAGTGGAGTGGAGTGGAGTGGAGTGGAATGGAAGAGAAGAGAAGAGAAGAGAAGAGAAGAGAAGAGAAGAGAAGAGAAGAGAAGAGAAGAGAAGAGAAGAGAAGAGAAGAGAAGAGAAGAGAAAATGGAGTGGAGTGGAGTGGAGTGGAGTGGAGTGGAGTGGAGTGGAGTGGAGTGGAATGGAATAGAATAGAATAGAATAGAATAGAATAGAATAGAATAGAATAGAATAGAATAGAATAGAACAGAACAGAACAACAGAGTTGGAAGGGACCTTGGAGGTCTTCTATTCCAACCCCCTGCTCAAGCAGGAAACCCTATCTGAGCAGGGGGACAGACTGGAAGACCTCCAAGGTCCCTTCCAACTCTGTTGTTAAGCGAATCTGTCTTCCCCACCGACTTCCTTTGTCAGTTGCCAAGCATCCAAATTTTGATCACCTGATCACAAGAATGCTGCAACGGCCATACAAGTGTGAAAACCGGTCATAAATCACCTCTTTCAGTGATGTTTTAACTTCAAACAGTCACTAAACGAACAGTTGTAAGTCGAGGACTACTATAGGTGGGTGCTACGAGTATGCAAATGTAATATTGACAAAGGTATATACGTCTGGGGGGTGGAGAAGTGTTTTCATAATATTCTCTGAAGGCTGTTCTATTTTTTTTTTAATTTCTCAAACCTGGCTTTCAGCCTCCTTTGTAAATCTTAATCCGTTTGTTATTTTTTTTTCCTCCTAGTGTCTCGTGTTTGCTAGCCTGCCTTTAATACAGTTAATGTTTTGCATAGATAGGTAATTGCCTTCCATTTCTGAAGGTTTAGCAGGCTGGAACGGGCTTTTAACGAACACGAAAGGAAACACATCCTATGCGAAAAGTGGTGTTGTTGGGTTTTTTTCCTGCATTGGGAGAAAGAAAATAAGTGATTTGGCAAGGGCAAGATTCGAAGCTTGGTTTATTTTGAAAATATTTTGTCGTTTTGAAACCTGGGACTGGATATATTCCAATCCTACAGAGCCATTTCAGGGGCAGGGTGCTTTGTTTGCCAAAAAGAAAAAAGAAAAGACAATTCAGATCTAAAAATATTTCAGAAATTTAAAGCTGAACTTAAAATGTATCGGCTTAGGCAGCAAGAGGAAAAAACCAGCTTAATCATACGGTGTAAAACAAATCAATCTAAACTAATCCATATTTCTTTTTTTTCCCTGTCTTTTTAAAAAACCCATACCCTTTCGCTGTGCTTTTTCCACTTTTTTCTTTGAATTTCCTTTTTAAAAATGTGACCCGACAGTTACTTTTTCCGCCTCCCACCTACTCTGCCTTTATTTTTTAAAATTTTAAAAAAATTTTAAAAAGAAAATGTGCATACAGATAGTCCTCCATTTACAACCAGCAGTGATTCGCTTATAATAACCGTGGCAGAAAAAGTCATAATATCAGGCATGACTTGCCTAACAATCTAAAAAGTCTTGCTTAGCCACAAAAATTCTCGTCCTATATATGGTGATCAGTCAAGGATTACCTGCTCTAGGTTCAAGAAATATCCAGTTTTTGAATAAATGTTATATTTCCCAGAGAGAGAGAGAGAGAGAGAGAGAGAGAGAGAGAGGGAGGGGAGGGAGGGAGGAGGGGAAGAGAGATGGGAAAGAGGGAGGGAGGAAGGAAGGAAGGAAGGAGAAAAAGAGAAAGAGAGAAAAAAAGGAAAAGACAGTCTCTTTCCCTTTGGCACAGATTTCATAATATTTTACAACTCAAGACAGTTTTATGTGCAATTTGATTTACAGTGTTCAAACAAACATGTGCTACATGGAAGTGATTGATATCCATTTAATTTTGCTTTAGTATCACAACACAACCGTTAATTAATTTGTTGGATGGGTGTACTTTTACTGTTTTTTTTTCCTTTTGTTTCTGTATATTTTTTCTCTGCATTTTTTTCAGTGGGGGGAAATGGCCTTCGTGACTGAAGCAGGGCTAGAACTCACCGTCTCCTGGTGATTGGCCCAAAGTCACCCAGCTGCCTTTCATGACTAAGGCAAGACTAGAACTCACTGTCTCCTGGTGATTGGCCCACAGTCACCCAGCTGCCTTTCATGACTAAGGCAAGACTAGAACTCACTGTCTCCTGGTGATTGGTCCAAAGTCACCCAGCTGGTTTTCATGACTAAGGCAAGACTAGAACTCACTGACTCCTGGTAATTGGCTCAAAGTCACCCAGCTGCCCTTCCTGACTAAGGAAAGACTAGAACTCACTGACTCCTGGTAATTGGCCCAACGTCACCCAGCTGGCTTTCATGACGAAGGCTGGACTAGAACTCACTGTCTCCTGGTAATTGGCCCAAAGTCACCCAGCTTGCTTTCATGACTAAGGCAAGACTAGAACTCACTGTGTCCTGGTGATTAGCCAAAAATCACCCAACTGACTTTCCATTGCTAGCCTGGCGCCTTAACTGCTAGACCAAATTGCCTCTCAATTGCCTGTTTTAAGCAGAAAGAAACAAACGGAGAACATTCAATGGACAAAAGCCTGGAAACTAGGGAGGAAAAAAAAACCAGCCGAGGCAGAGCAGAGGCCAAATTTATATACATATCTATTCAAATGTGTCTTCCCCAAAAGAAATATTGCTCAGGGCGCAGAGATGCCAAGGTGATAGAACTGGAGTTTCGCTACAGGCAGGATGACAAGGAGGCAAATATTCCTCCTGGTCATGATATTCGAGTTAAAAGCTGGGAGGAAGGTGTTACACACAACACTGCTGTGCTATGATACAAGAAAGGAAGAGAAACGTGGGGGAAAATAGTAGTAAGAGACATCGTTCACACTGTAGCCTAACCCACTTCCATTTGGGACTTCAGATCCACCAGAGTCAATAGATTGGACTTAAGACACACTGAAGAAGCCTATGTGATACGGTGGCACCAGATATTGTGTAGCTGCAAAAAACAAGAAAAACACATTGAAGTTCTTCTAAGGCGGACTTCTTTATTGTTCCTCACCTATAAACGGAATCTTGCCAAACTCAAGCATGGTAACATCGCCATAGAGCATATACTGTGGTGGCGAACTATTACGGAGGAGCTGTCTTCACCCTCTTTCTCTTACACAAACTATCTGAGCTGAGTTGCCTCTTAAATCCTCTGGAATGCTGCCTCTCCTGCCTGGGAATCCAGACTACATGCCGTCAGAGATATGCAGTCCGGATCCGTCCTAGTGATTCCCCTCAAGATAGTAGAGTTGTTAATATCATCAGCCTCTTATCCTTCCCTTTTCCTCTCCCGGCTTAAAACGTTTCCCAACTTCTTGATGGCGGTGTTGAGAACGAAGGCTCTGCTGTGTTATTTTTTTCAAGCTGTGTGTTATCCAAGGTCATATTTTCAGAACTTTGCAGAACTTTCTCCCTTAGAACGGAACGGCCATCAGCACCGAAGTGTTCCTTCTCCCTTCGACTTGAACTCACGCAAATCCCGAAGAAACATGAGTTGTTTGTCCAAGGTCAGTTGGAGTATTACAAAACTATATATGATTTATGGCAAATTGAGAAATAGTTGCAGGCAGAAACAATTTCAGGGGCCCCATGCTGTTTCCCTGTAGTTTTTTTTTTTCCCCTCTCATCTCCTACCTACCTGGAGTGCTAGAATCAGTATCTAAAACAACTCAGAACAATGGCCAGGAAAATTCTGCTCGCCCAAGCATACTTGACGTTTCAGTTACCCGCTGCCAGTTTCTCTTTTCTCTCGTAACTGGTGTGATTGTCATGGCAATTGCTCACTTTCGAGATGTACTGAGCCAGGGGAAAAGAAAAAAAAATTGATGGAAGCCCCTAAAGGCCTATTTTTAAAGCTTTTTGTGAAAAAATAACAACAATAATAAAAAAAGAACGAGATGAGATCTTTAGGAGCACTAATTTGCACAAGAAGAAACTCTTTCTAAAGCAGTTTATGTCTTTGCGGGTTTTAATCTTTTGCGCTTAAGAATGCAAGCCGGTGGAAACGTTTATCAATGCTCTGTTTTGCAAAAACAAAATAATTAAAAAAAACGCACATAAGATACTGAGGGTTTGTGAACGAAACATGTAGAACATGTGCCTGGCAAAGACAGGCTCTTATATTGAATTCTCAGCATCCCTGGGTGATGGTGGATGAGGAAAAAACAATGTTGTAACCTTGTCAGAAGCATCGACAAAACAAGTCTTGAATACTTACTCTGGCATAACAGCAAATAGTTTTCGTGCAGTTTTATGAAATCTATATTTTACGCAGAACTGCAGAGGAGTGAGAAAAATAAGTATTGACAAGTGACAAGTTTCTCTAGGAAAAACACTAGAGAAATCCAATGGAGAAGTGGTCCCAACCGTGTGCTTCGTTTCGTGCGGCTTGAGCACCTAGTGGTTACTGCTAGTGGCTGGTGATCAACCTGCTCCAGAGATTTCTTGTTTAGGACTAGGAATTAGATTTTATTGCCGGACCTTTTGGCGTTCTAATTTTCTTGATGACTGCATTTTTGAAAGGATCATTTTCAACACCAGAATTTTCTTTCCTGTAATTAAAGCTGAAAAGACTTGTTTCAATTTTTAAACAAATATTCTCTGGACCCACTGTAGCATACATAGGGGTGTGGGAGAAAGGAAAGGAAAAACGAAATAGTGCCCGCCACCAGCATCAACATATGACAAGTCAGATAAAATCTGGACTATAAGATTTCACCATTTTGTGGCAATCTGGACAATGACTTGGCTCCGTGCTGGAGCAATTTGAATACAATGGCAGGGGGAAAAAACGTAATCAAATCCAAATGGAATACCAGAAAGAAGCAATTGATGGTACTCACTTTCAACCTGCTGATCTGATCTACTGAAATCTACCTGTATCTGTCTATCTGTCTGTCTGCCTATCTATTTATCTCTCTCCCTATCTATTTATCTAATCTATCTATCTCTATCAATATAACTATGCATCTATTTATCTCTCTCTTATACACACACACACAAACATACATATACACACACACATATATCCATCTCTCTATGTATCTATCTATCTATCCCTATCTACCTACATATCTCTCTATTTATCTGTCTGTCTATCTGTCTATCTCTCTATGTATCTATCTATCCCTATCTATACCTACATCTCTCTATTTCTATCTATCTATCTATCTATCTATCTATCTATCTATCTATCTATCTATCTATCTATCTATCTATCTATCTATCCCTATCTATCTACCTACATATTTATCTCTCTCTGTCTCTATTCCTATCTATCTACCTACATATCTCTCTATTTATCTTTCTCTCTATTTATCTCTCTCTCTCTCTCTCTCTCTCTCTCTCTCTCTCTCTCTCTCTCTCACACACACACACACACACACACACACACACACTTGTATAGTCTTGCATAGTGATTCTGGGCAGCATAGATAATAAAATATACATAACAACCATTAAAAGCAGCCAATGTAAATTAAAAGGATAAAAGGAAAAGACAAAATCGCAGAAAAGCACACCAAAGAGCGCCTTCCGCTAACATCAGCCATCCCAGAAAGACGATGAGTGAAGAAAGCAGCAGCAAAGGATGGTAGACAATGTGGAGAAATTCAGCACCCTGGACAGCAGTGAAGATACAAAAGCCCTGGAGATACCTGGATTTAGTTCAGCACCCTGACCAGCTACTTGACGGATCAAAGGTAGGAAACAGGATAGTTCACAACAAAACTTGGGTTGACGACATCTCTGGGAGATGTACTCCTGTGACTGTTGCATTTGGTTACCCCACTTCCCACTCACTCGGCACATGTTGGCTCCTTCTAAGGCAAGTTGAAGAAATACTAGAGGGCCTTCAAACATTGTTGGCTCATCTGCCACCAGCCAGAGACCTTCACGCCAAAAGGTTGCCAAGAACCATCTGCCCAAAGGTGATCTGACTGTCACACCAAGGAGAGAGTTTTGTCAAACCTTGGAGGCTACCATCATTTAGCAAACATGCAATGTTTCTGGACGGACGGATGCAGACAAATTATTTCCTAGGTCTGGGCTAAGTCTCAAAGAGGCTTGGGGTTTCTTTACTGTTATCAGGCTTTCAATGCAGTAGCCCTTCAATAAGCTTCGACAAAACCTAGCCAAGCTGGGGTTCCCAAAGTCTTCCTGCCACCTCCAAATACTTGCTTCCCCAGCCTTCAACAGCTTCGCTGAAGCAAAACAGCTGGCTAAAACCAAATTACCCGCCTCACTGGAGGCGTCAAGGTGCCACGTCTCATTCTGTTCCTCCATACTTGTGCTTAGCTACAGTGGTCAGGAAGGATGCTGCTGCGTGGATCTAGGAAGAGAATCCCCCAGCAGCCTGAAATGGTCCAAACTGGGACAAAAACAAGGGGGGGGGCAGAAGCTTTCTGAGCCTGGTTCTTTTTTGGAGGAGGAGGAGAACCACCAAGCTCAGAAAGCACCAAGGATACTACAGTCCTCCTCCTCCTCTTGCCCCTGCAAACCCCACTCCTTTCTAGCCCTGATGCTGCTACCTAGTTGGATCATGAAACATCTCCAAGAAAGCCACCAAGCTCAGAGAGCACCAAGGATCAGCTTAACAATGAGTGGGGCTTTCTGGATGAAGCCTTGCTGCCCTATAGCTCTGGCCCCACACAAGACACAGCAAGGTGACCATGCTGAAGGCATCACGGAGCCAACAGAGAAGCTCATGACCCTAATTTGTCTTCTTCTGGGTTCAGGCTCACGAGAACATCAGGACAGCCTCCCAGTCTTTTTGGACAGATTCACTGTCCCAGAATCATGTGATCGCCACCTATGACCTTCACCGCTGGCTTCTGACTGTGACGTCAATGGGGGAAGCCAGATTCACTTGAGGACTATATGCCTGCGGTGATTTGCTTTACAACCACGACATAAATTCAGGTGTGACTCATTGAACCACCTTGCTTAGCAACAAAAAAATTCTGGTCCTAACGGTGGGTCCCGAGAGGAGGCACACCTGTAATTACACAACCCCCTTTGTAGATCCAAGATAAAACAGCCAAACTATGCTTTCTTCTCATCTGCCCGGAGCAAGGCGGCGACTTTACCCCCCCACCCCACCCCCAGCACAATCCATAATTAATGAAATGAAATGTAAGCGATCCAAAATGAGTTATTTGCAAGCTTGCAGATTACCGCAGACAATGGGGAAGCCCCAAGTATGCAATTAGCAGACGTATAATTAATCACACTGGGTTGGGTCATTCTGCACTCAATTTGAATAATTGCATCTCAGGCAATCCCTGGGGGGGGAGGGAAATCTGGCTTACTATAAGAAGCCCACTGTATATTAAACCGAAGTGGAGATGAAATCGGAATTTAAATCAAGAGTCCGGTTCTCCGTCTTCTGCGTTCCGTGTCTCCAGCCCCTGCACAATCAATAGAAGAAATCCCCCCCCCCCAAAAAAAAAACAACCCGACAAGACAATGCCGTATAGATTTTGGAAAAATGTCAAGCTTTCTCTTCGTTGCATAATTAATACTGCGCTGAAGCTCTCCTGCAGCTGAGGGACACTGGGACTTTGCCAACAAGGGTAGCCGGAGACTTCCACCAATTCCTCAGTCTATTTGAGGAGGATCCAGCATGCAATCAAGGAAGTGTAACAGATTCATTGTTGTAGATTGCGATGTTAAAGAAACTAACTTGATGTTGAACATGATAACGGCAGCACGGTTACTGGTGGGACAATATTGGAAGAAGGATAGTTTGCCCACTGTAGAAGAATGGGTGTTTAAAGTTTCGAATCTTGCAGAAATGTCTAAGATTTCTGCTTATCTGAAGGATCATTCACAGGAAAGATATATTTCAGTTTGGAGGAGATGGATAAATTATATTCAAAACAAATATGGAACTAAAAAGTTCCATTTTGCTTACGAGTAGATTTTAGTGGGATATTGTTATTGGTAGGTTGTTTGTAGTTATGTTAAAGGGGAGTTAAAGCGCATTATGAATTTGGTTAATTGTATATTATGCATAATTTTTATTTAGAATATGATTATTGTAACTATAATCCTGTATTTAGCTCTGGGAAGTGGGGGGGGGAAGTGGGTGGGTTTGGGGTGGGGGGGATTTGGGGATATATTGTAAAATTTTGTTTTTGTAAAACTCTTTAATAAAAAAAAAGGAAGTGTAACAGATTAACAGAGTAATCCAAACAATAGAGTTGGAAGGGACCTTGGAGGTTGTTCAATCCCCTGCTCAGGCCGAAGACCCTAGATAATTTCAGACAAGTGGATGTCCAGTCTCTTGGTAAAAGCCTCCAAGGATGGAGCGCCCACAACTTCTGGTGGCAAGTGGTTACACTGGTTCATTGTTCTCACTGTCAAGAATTTTTTCCCTTATTTCTAGGTTGCTTCTCATCTTGTTTAGTTTCCCTCCGTTGCTTCTTGTCCTGCCTTCTGGGGCTTTGGAGAATAGGTTGACTATAGGGAAGTCTTTCAAGCCAAGCGGAAGACGCTCAATATTTGAGGCCTAATCCATTCAAGGGGGGGGGAGAGAAATAGCATACTCCCTCTGAAACATGTTTCTCAGCAATTAACTTAAGCAGTGAAAATACGGTCTCCTTAAGTATTCAAGAAAGTCCTGTTCTCCCCTTTCCCACTGGCTCAGTGGCGTAGCGTGGGGGGTGCAGGGGGGGCCGGCCGCACCGGGTGCAACATCTGGGGGGGGGGGCGCTCGCACTGAGCTGCTCAGGGAGCCCCAAGGGCTGCACAGAGTCGGCTTGGCTCCGCTCTCGAGCTGTTCTTTCTTGCAAAGCGAAATGAGTCCGGCAGGTGAGATGGGCGGCCACATAAACTGAATAAAATAAATAGAAGCGGCCAACTCTCCGCCCAGGCTCAGGCCAACCGCAAGCGCCCCGCAGGCGCCCTGGCAGGTTTGGCCGAGCGAAGACGGACCCGCTGGCCGGCCGGCCTAGCTTCGTGCGCATGCGTGGCTTTATTTAGCGGGGCTCACGTGCGAGCTTGAATGCAGCGGCTCTTGCAGGTCGGAGCCCCGCCCAGCCGCCCTCGAGAGGGACCCGGAAGCATCCCGCATGCGTGCGACTCTTCTTGGAAAGTCTACGCCGCTGCGGGGCGCGTCTTTTCAGCAGTGCCGTGACGTCACCGCCCGCCCGCCCCTCTATTTCCGCTTCCGGTTGCCTTGCCCCGGGTGCTGACAACCCACGCTACGCCACTGCGCTGGCTGGTAAGTTACCAACCTCTCCCATGCCCGTGGATCTTAATGGGAGTATTTGGCGTATGGACGAGAATGTTAATGGCATTGATAAAGCATTAGTTAGAGAGGGGGGCGGCAATCCATGCTAGCAAATTGCAGAGAATGAGGGGGGGGAAACAGCGGTTGGCGGGAGTTTTATTTATTTATTTTTATTCCATTTATATCCCGCCCTTCTCCGAAGCCCAAACAGAATGAATTCCAGCCTAATTTTAGGATAGGCCAGGAGGAGATTCAGATCTGTTTAGCCCAAGGAGAAGTCCTCCGCCTTTTCAACCCAGAGAACTTTAAAAGTGAGCTTGAAAAGCTGGAGGCTTTCCTTCTCTCTTTTTGCGGCTTGCATTAAAAAGAAAAGAAAAGAAAAGAAAAAAAGAATCTTACTGGGTTAAGAATCTTGCTAGAAGCAGCTTATGGCATAACGGAAGAGCAACGTCTTTGCAATTGGCTCAAGCTCTCATTATACTTGTTGCGAAGATTGCGTAATGGTCTTTCTATCAGAAGAGTGTTAAAATTGTATTTGTGATCCAAAGTAGTTGTGAGGAAGGAAGGAAGGAAGGAAGGAAGGAAGGAAGGAAGGAAGGAAGGAAGGAAGGAAGGAAGGAGTGCAAATGAATGAGGGAAGGCAGAGGAGAGGAAGGAAGGAAGGAAGAAGGAAAGAAAAGAGGGAGGGAGGGTGGAAAGAAAGAAAGAAGTAAGGAAGGAGGGAAAGGGAGCAAATGAATGAGGGAGAGGAGAGGAAGAAAGGAAAGAAGGAAGGAGGAAAGGAAGAAGGAAAGAAAAGAGAGAAGGAAAGAAACGAAAAAAGGAAGAACGGAGGAAAGAAAGGAAGGAAGAAGGAAAGAAAGAAAGAAAGAAAGAAAGAAAGAAAGAAAGAAAGAAAGGAAGGAAGGAAGGAAGGAAGGAAGGAAGGAAGGAAGGAAGGAAGAAAGAAAGAAAGAAAGAAAGAAAGAAAGAAAGAAAGAAAGAAAGAAAGAAAGAAAGAAAGAAAAAGAAAGATGGAAAAGCACACAACCTCAAGATTAATGGATTTTTGCGATGCTAGAGCAGAGCAGAGCAGAGCAAAGCAAAGCAACCTCAATGTTATTCCTATTTCCAGATTGCTTATTTCCCCCTTTTTGGCAACCATCTGCATAGGCATATGGGCTGATGATAAAGTATAACACACTTTTTCCAAAGCCACATCACAATTCAATGCAGACCTCACATATTTCATTCCTGTCCTGCCATATTACTAACACATGCTATGAGTCTAAGAAGAACGGCGTTGGGGAAAGCCATCCAAAAAACTCCATTTCGTTCCCACCGAGACTGTCACTAAAGCAATGAGTCGTCTCCAATCTCGGCAACTTTAAGCCATGTGGACTTCAACCGCTGAGGAATTCTGGGAGTTGCAGTCCACAAGTCTTAAAGCTGCCAAGGTTGGAGACCCTGAGACAAAAGGTCACTGACCCTTAGACAGAGGTCATTGACAAAACCACCAACAGTCAATTGCAAAAGGCAGTTTCACCGGAACAGCTGACATCCTGTGATGAGACCTTCAACCCCATCAAATAAGAACATCTGCCGATCCCAGGTCCTTGGGAAGAGCTTCCTTCCCAAGGACCCACTTTACAACCTCCCTTGCCACCGTTGTTAAGTGGATCACTGCCGGTGTTAAGTTAATAACACAGTGGTTAAAGCGAATCTGGTTTTCCCCTTAACTTTGCTTGTCGGAAGGTGGCAAAAGGGGACCACACAAACCCGGGACACTGCAACCGTCATAAATATGAGTCAGGCGTGGAGCGTCCGGATTTGGATCACTTGATGCTACAACGGTCCTAGGTGTGACAAACGGTCATAGATCACTTTTTCCAGTGCTGTTGTAACTTTGAACGGCCACTGAATGAACGGCCGTAGCGAGGACTCCCTGTATTGTGAGAAACAATCACGAGAAGACTGACATTGTGTTGAATTGTGCAAGTATCTTCAAAATGCGCCAGTTACGACCCTACCTGGACCGAGATGCCCTACGCACAGACACTCATGCGCTGGTGACCTCCCGTTTAGACTACTGCAACGCTCTCTACATGGGGCTGCCCTTGAGGACCACCCGGAGGCTTCAGCTGGTGCAGAATGCGGCCGCGCGAGTCGTGATGGGAGTTTCCCGATACTCCCATGTAACACGTCTACTCCGCGAGCTGCATTGGCTTCCGGTTGCCCTTCGGGTGAGATTCAAGGTGCTGGTGATGACCTATGAAGCCCTAAATGGCTTGGGTCCGGGATATTTGAGGGAACACCTGCTGCCAGCATCAAGTTCCCTTCGTCCAGTGCGCTCCCACAGGGAGGGTCTCCTCAGGGTGCCGCCGGTTAAAGACTGCCGGTGGGTAACACCCAGGGATAGGGCCTTCTCAGTGGGTGCGCCTGCCCTGTGGAACCAGCTGCCTGCGGAGCTTAGGACTGCCCCCAACCTCCGTTCTTTCCGCCGGGACCTGAAGACCTGGCTCTTTGAGCTCTCCGGCCCAGGCTGAGAATATTTTTAATTTTAATTTTAACTGGGTTTTAATTTTCTCAGGGTTCCATTTAATCTCTTTTAATTTGTTTTAACGTTTGTATTGACTGTTTTTTAAATGCCCTGTAAACCGCCCTGAGTCCTTCGGGAAAGGGCGGTATATAAATCTAAATAAATAAATAAATAAAATCTGGCAAGTAATTTTGATTTTTGCAGAACCCCCTGAGAGGGTCTTGGAAGAGTCCTAGGGAATCCTCAGATCACACTTTAAGAAACATTGTCAGGGGTAGGCAACCTTGGCTCTTTTATGACTCGTGGACTTCAACTCCCAGAATCCCCGAGCCAGCATGGCTCAGCTTGGAAACCTCTCCCTTTCTCCTCAGCATGGCTGGCTCAGGAATTCTGGGAGTTGAAGTCCACGATTCATAAAAGAGTCAAGGTTGCCTACCCCTGGCTTAGAGCTGAACAAAAAATACCTATGTCAAAACATCCTCCATCAAAAGTCCTTAATGTCCCCCTCCCCAATCTTTCCACTTATGAATCACACCCCAGTTCTCCAGAAGATCCACCCCCCCACTCTTCTTTTTTTTTAAAGAACTGGGAAAACTTTTGTCTTAAAAATAAAAGCTACTTAGCAAGAAGCACTGAAATTCTCCACCTTTTTTTTTAACTCCACATCTGCGCTTTGAATTTAAGCATATATCCACATTTTTTTTAAAGAAAAATAATATGGGATACGAGGATGCAAGTCTAAGCTAGCCAGGAGAGAAAACATCTCTAAGCAACCTTATCTCCAGACATTACAGGGAGTAATTATATTTAACTATTTGTGTTCAAAAGTTGAGATGCCAGAACTGTGAACCAGTAGCTATAGCAACCAGCTGAAGTTCCCTAGAGGGAAAAAAAATTTCCTCTGATTTCCAGGCAGAAGTAATTCAGGAGCACAGATAAACTGTCAGGATTTGGACCAATGCACCTTTCAAACAGGACTCAGGGGACAGAAGTCAGAAAGCAACATTTTGCAGAAGGAGGAAGGGTCTTCATTAAACCCACCCAAGCAGGCTTATCACTTTTCAAAGCCAGGCAGGTAACAATGGTCCTCAACATACGACCATAACTGAGCACAGAATCTCTGTTGCTAAGCGAGACATTTGTGAAGAGACTCTTGTAGATGTAGATACATAGAGGTAATTTTTCTTTTTGAAATCTCAGTGGAACTTCAAAGGTGCCAGACCCTGATAAAAGATCACTTTTCCTTCTTCTTATCCCCACCGTTAAAAAAAAATAATGCTGTTGTTGAGTAACAAACAACACGATCTGTCCTCATCAAAAGACACAATTCCCCCATCACTGTGCCAAAGACGTTCAGGCATAAATTGCAACCAACACGCACCGCACGGTTGTGCAAGCGTCTCTCCGTTTTTTTGCTGTCTTGGCCTAAATTAAATCCTTTGTAATTGTTTTTCCCAGCTCGCAACTTTGCAGCCACAACGTGATTTTCTGCATTTAATCCTGAGAGTTTAAAACCATCTGCTCACGTAAAAATAGGCTGCGCCTCCTTTCGATACACTTGGAGGAACCAAATTTCTTCCCCGTCTCTCTTCTTAAGGAGCAGAGGATGCTAAAAAGCCACCCTCGGCTTGGTGTGACATGGGACACCGGCCCTCGAGGATTGTCCACCGTATATTACGTTTTAGGATTAGTGATGCCACACAATAATGCAACTAAAACAAACCACAGCTTAGCCAGGAGGAAAACGGAGTCTTTGCAGCCTCCAAACAATTTCCAGGTTTGTTTTGTGTTTCCTAACAGAAAAGGGGAAAGAAGGGAGAAAGATGGAGGGAGGGAGGGAGGGAGGGAGGGAGAATGGGCCCCCTGAATAAAATCCATAAGAGGGGAAGGATGCTTAACACCGTATTTCTTTCCGCATAGCACGATTTCCATTAAATAGCCACACTGATCAGTTCTAGCGATTGCCATCCTTCCAGCTCCATCATTAAAAACAGCAAGAACACTCGGTTTAAAGGTTTGGGGTCACCCTCTTCCATTTCTCTCTCTCTCTCTCTCTCTCTCTCTCTCTCTCTCTCTCTCTCTCTCTCTCTCTCTCTCTCTGCCTTTCTCTCTCTTTCTCTCTGCCTCTCTCATCTTTCTCTTTCTCTCTCTCTGCCTCTCTCATATCTTTCATATCTTTCTCTCTCTTGCCTCTCTCATATCTGCTCTCTCTCTCTCTCTCTCTCCCTCTCTCTCTGCCTTTCTCTCTCTTTCTCTCTGCCTCTCTCTCATCTTTCTCTTTCTCTCTCTGCCTCTCTCATATCTTTTTTTTCTCTCTCTCTCTCCCCCTCCCTCTGTGTGTGTGTGTGTGTCTGTTTGTCTGTGTCTGTGTGTCTGTGTCTCTGGGTTTGTATAACTTTATGCAAATTGTAAACCTTAAAAAGTTAAGTGACGGTATCTATTTTCCACCTCAAAATGTGACACGTAAATTAGAACTAGACTAAGGACATCGCCAGCCTTATATAGTGATCAACGTTAAAGCTATTTTGGATACAGACTGGCACATGACCCTAAACTATGAAGATTAGAGAAGAATTCCTGGTCTGGAGTGAATCCAAGAATAGCAAGCTAAGAATGAGAGCTTAGATAGATGCCAGACTTACTTTTATGAGAAAGGCCATCAAACCCTGTCTCCCATTCCTGATTTTTTACCTGCTTTCATGGTTTAAAATGTGTTATGATCAAACAAAAGCCAAATTAAATTTACACTGGAACTGGAAACAGGAGCACACTTTTTTCACGAATCCACGTGTTTCATTCTTTTTAGAGGTAGCCATGAACAGGAGAGAGAGAGATTGACTGACAGATAGGACATGAATATAGAAGACTATCAAGAAGATTAGATAGATAGATAGATAGATAGATAGATAGATAGATAGAGAGAGAGAGAGAGAGAGAGAGAGAGAGACAGACAGACAGACAGACAGACAGACAGACAGACAGAGACAGACAGAGACAGGACATGAATATAGAAGACTATTAAGATTAGATAGATTAGAGAGAGAGAGAGAGAGAGAGAGACAGAGACAGAGAGAGACAGACAGACAGACAGGACATGAATATAGAAGACTATTAAGAAGATTAGATAGATAGATAGATAGATAGATAGATAGATAGATAGATAGATAGATAGATAGATAGATAGATGAGATAGATAGAACGAACATGAATATAGAAGATTATCAAGATTAGATAGATGATAGACAGATGATAGACAGACAGACAGGACGTGAATATAGAAGACTACTAAGAAGATTAGATAGATAGATAGATAGATAGATAGATAGATAGATAGATAGATAGATAGATAGACAGACAGACAGACAGACAGACAGACAGAACTATTGTCATTTTTTACTGTGGGCACAATGGCACGCCTTAAAAATGAAATTTAGTTGCTTGCTCTCAAAGCAGGATACAATCTGGACTCCCAAATTAACCTTGTGAGCTTCCTGGTTTGCTCAAACCACCATCCATCAGCTCCGTAGAAGGCGAAAGTGTAACTTAAAACACACGGGACAAGTATCCTGACCCTCAAGGCCTTGACTGCAAGGTTGGCAGATTATCCGTGTAGACAAACAAGTCTCTCTCTCTCTTTTTTCCCCCCCAAGCAAAGATTCATAAATCTCCGATGATAAAAGAGAGAGGTTGCTTGTCTCTACGATGGAAGGAGTAGTTCCTCCTCAAAGATGCTTTTTGGAGAGTGATATTGATTTCCCAGGATTTTGATTTATGGGGAATAACAGTGGCGGGGATTAAGCTGGCCCTGGAATGACGCTATGAGTGTCGGAGAGCTTTTGAGAAACAGTTTAGAAAGCCCGGGTCATTTAGAGGGGTAAGTGATCATGATCCCCTGGCACTAGAGTTATTACAATTGTGAATTAAGGGGGCTTATAAAGGAAGTTCTTCACACCGAGAAGCAGCTCGTTCTTTGAGCTTTGCAGGCAGTCCTCAACTTCCAACCACAAAATTGAGCCCAAAATTTCTGTGGCTAAGTGGGACATTTATTAAAGGAATTTTGCCTCGTTTTACTGCCCACAGTTGTTAAGCAAATCATTGCATTTCTTAAGTTAGTAACCTACACCTAGGTGTAGCCTGACTACCCCTAGCACAGAGCGCCCCAAAGGCGCACGCACACACACACACACAGAGAAAATAGGTGTGCGCATGGCAGCAGCACTAGCGCCCGCACACATGTGCAAGTGGGCCATGCGCACTCACAGTGGCAATTGTGGTGGTGCTGGCACCCATGTGCATGCACAAATGGGCCGCTAGCACCCACGCGCATGCCCAAATGGGGCCACTAGTCCCCGCGTGCCGGCACTATCATGAGAGGGGATGGTGCATTATTATTATTATTATTATTATTATTATTATTATTATTATTATTAATAGTAGTAGTAGTAGTAGTAGTAGTAATAATACATTTGGAAGGGACCTTAGAGGTCATCTAGCCCAACCCCCTGCTCAGGCAGGAAACCCTACGGCTGGTGGTGCACACACCAGCCATTCCCGTGGTCCAGCGGCCAATAGGCCACAGACCGATACCAGACCACAGCCCACAGGTTGGGGCCCCCCTGACCTAGCATGCTTGTATCTTAAATGGCTACCAAGCGGGATTTCCGTAATGTGAATGCTGGTTTTACTAAGACTCGAACTCCCTTTCCAATCCTGACCTCCGAGTGTGTGAATTCTTCCCCCTCCCTCGCCAGCTTTGAAGATGCTTCTGGTCCTGTTTATCTTCAAAGATCATCAGCCCGCATCCAGTCTCCTTGTAAGTTCATGGAAAATGCACCGCTGAATACTGCGCAAATTAACAACGGCAAAGAATTCTGCGTCAGGCAGAATATTTTGGGATCGGTTACGGATAAAGTGTCGCTCCCGCCAAAGATCTGTTTGGAAGAGGCGAAGATCTGCAGAGCAGGGGTGAAGGATGTCACGGGAGTTTTGTTTTTTTTAAAGGCCTGTCCCTCCGAGTCAAAACCCCACTAATTTTTATGCAAAATTGAGATAAGCGTCAACCACCGAGGACCAAGTCCGGCTGAGATGCTCAAAGAAGTTGGATTTTGCTCTGGACCAGCAATAAAGCAAGGAAAGTAATAAAATGATTGTGACACGGGCATTTACCATTAATGCTTCTCTCATAAACAATTCATTATCCAAGATTATTTCACACTGCAAATACACACGCGCGCGCACACACACACACAGAGAGAGACAAACACACAACAATCATTACTTGATCCAAACTGTCAGCCACCGACAGAAAAATAAGAAATTGCCTAATTAACCTATAATTGTGGGATGCAGGCGGCTGGCTTCAAGAGAAGGAAAATAAAGGTGCATTTTTACAACTAAATTTTCATGGCCTCACAAAAACGTTCATCACAAAGGGTCCCAGGCAAGAAAGGAACTTCAGAGAGCAACTAGTCTCACCCCTGGACTGCCAGGCAACAGCTTTCATGCATGTAGTCCTTGACTTACGACCACAATTGCTAAGTGAGACAGTTGTTAGGTGAGTTTTGCCCCATTTCACAACCTTCTTTGACACACTTGTTAAATGAATCACTGCAGTTGTTAAATTAGTAACATGGTTGTTAAGGAAGTTGGCTTCCCGCATTGGCTTCGCTCATTAGAAGGTTGCAAAAGGGGATCGTGTGACCCCGGAATCCTGCAACCCATTGTAAATATGAGTCAGCTGCCAAGCATCTGAATTTTGATCATTCAACCAGAGAGATGGTGCAATTGTTGTGTAACAAATGATTATTTTTTTTCAGCAACAGACATTTTTGCATTGACAACAGATGGAGATGCAACCATTTTCTCCTTATATTTTACTCTTAGAATTAGAGTTAGATGATGCTGGGGGGAGGAATATGCATGAGAATTTAGCTAGACATAACAATACTGAACCTAGCATGAGAACCAAGGTTATCGAAATAAGAGATGATAAAGAATTGGCGGGCTGGAGAACTGAAGGGGAAGCCCACATTTCAAACTAGTTAGAGAATGTGATTTATGACTGTTAATTGGAGGAGGGAATTGTGCTTTGATACTATGTGATCAAGGGGAGGGGAATTCAATTTTTGGCTTCGACTGCGTTAGCACCAATGCTAGGCTACTCGAATAAAGATTCTTTAAAGAAAACAATGCCTCGAAGTTCTTTGAAGAGTTTCATCTGTTGGAACCAGGACATTTGAACAGTCACTCGACAAATGGTTGTAAGTTAAGGATTACCTGTACCAACTAAACCACACATGGCACGAAATGTATCAATTCAGAGCGACAGATCTCAAAGACAACCGCCTACAGCTCATTCTGGACAACTTCCAAAGCAGAGGACAAAACATTCATTGGATACAAAAAAAACCAGGGTCTCTGGCATCCTATGAAGCTGTAATTAGAATAGAATAGAGCTGGAAGGGACCTTGGAGGTCTTCTAGTCCAGCCCCCTGCTTCAGCAAGAGAACCTAGTCCATTTCAGACAAGTGGCTGTCCAGTCTCTTCTTAAAAACCTCCAGTGATGGAGCGCCCATAATTTCTGAAGGCAAAGCTGTTCCACTGGTTAATTGTCCTCACTGTTAGGAAGTTACTCCTTAATTCCAGGTTGCTTCTCTCCTTGGTCAGTTTCCAACCATGGTTTCTTGTCCTGCCCTCTGGGTGGTTTGATGAATAGTCTGATGCCCTCTTCTTTGTCAAATACTGGAATACTGCTATCATGTTCCCCGTATTTCTTCTTTTCTTTAGACTAGCTAGCCAAACCCAAGTCCCGCAACCGTTCTTCATATGTTTTAGTCTCCAGACTTTGGATCACCTTAGTTGCTCTTCTCTGAATTTTTTACAAGGTCTCAACATCTTTTTTGTAGTATGGTGACCAAAATTGGTTGCAGCATTCCAGGTGTGGTCTTATTAGGGTTTTATAAAGCGGTACTAATACTTCACGTGATCTTGATTCCATGCCTCTGTGTATACAACCCAGGATTGTATTAGCTTTTTTGGCTGCTGCTGCACACTGCTGGCTCATGTTACTTACTTATTTACTTACTTACTTATTTATAAAGCGGTACTAATAATTAGGTCAAACCTCAAACCTTACCAGCCTGGGCTTTGGAACACTTCTCCAAAATACACGGACCTACTACAAGCAGGAGAACGCCATCTTAATTGGTTCAAAATATGGGTTAGTGCAGGATGGAAAACCAGGGTCCTGAACAAAAGCCACAGTTCAAGAAGATAAATAGCCCAGGTTCAGGTCACAAAATCCAGAGAGAGACCACCTTTCGCAAGCAAGGTCAGAATAACAGAATTAAGCCAGAAGGCAAAGAGCTGAAAATAGATACCCAGTCGGTGTGAAGGCCAGCTTTTAATTCTGACCCTGGTTTGCCGGAGTTTACTTAAGGAGTAGTCCTGAGTAGCAACTGACTCCAAGGTAACCCTATTTTGGGGTGGGGGTGATTAAGACAGGCAGTTTCCCCTCAGTTCCTTCTTATGATCCCGAAAAGGACTCTGCTTTATGTCTCTGCCAAAGAAAATCGGGGTGGGGTGGGTGGCGTTATTCCTGGTGGAACTCCAGGTTTAAGTCACTAGGTGTAAAATGCAAGGATCAGAGAGGTCTGGGGTTTTTTCCCAGAATCCTTCTTGCAATTCTGAAGCAGCCTCCAAATTCCTTCCTTCCTTCCTTCCTTCCTTCCTTCCTTCCTTCCTTCCCTCCCTCCCTTTCCTTCCTTCCTCTCACCCACCTCTTTGCTTGCTTCCTCCCTCCCTCTTCCCTTCCTCTCCCTCACTTCTTCCCTCTCTCCCTTCCTTCCCTTCCCTTTCTCCCTTACTCTTCTTACCTTCCTCCCTCCCTCCCTTCCTCTCTCCCTCTTCCCTTTCTTTCACCCACATCTTTGCTTCCTCCCTCCCTCTTCCCTTCCTCTCTCCCTCACTTCTTCCCTCTCTTTTTCTTCCTTCCTTCCTTTCTCCCTTACCCTCCCTCCCTCCCTTCCTTCCTCTCTCCCTCCGTTCTTCCCTCCTTTTAAATCAGTTTTGACTGGCCAAGCTCCCGCACTTTTCTTAGCAAGACTGGCCATCATCTCCTTCTTGGGACCGCGGGAATAACCAGGAGTCCCCCGCCTGTCTTTCAGCCTCAGGTGGGACTAGAACTCGGAGCAAATGGGTCAATTTTCAGAGGCAGAAGGATGCGGCTGTTTGCTATTTTAAGCCAAAAGCAAGGATAGAAATGGAAACTTTTACAGATCTGACCCCAAAACGTTTCAGCAATTTACAGCCTATTAATGCAGGTATTCAAGGATTCTAAATAAAGAAACAAGAATTAAACAAGAGCCTACGTTCCCTCAAGAGAATCAAGAACATTTGCATAACTGCAAATAACTGAAATCTATTTTACTGGCACATATATTTTTCTTTTCTTTTCATTTTCCTTCCTTCTTTCCTTCCCTCCCTCCCTCCTTCCCTCTTTCTTTCTTTCCCTTCCTTCCTCCCTCCCTCCCTTCTTCCTTGCTTCCCTTTCTCCCTCCTTCCCTTCCCCTTCCCCCCTCCCATCCATCCGTTAAAATATTTATTCGATTATTATTTACAATTGGTGGTATCGATTATAAGCTGGAGAATTCTCCCCAAAGACGGAAGATAAATAATTGATAGAAATGCATAAATAACAAGAAGGAAAATAAGCTCTAGACAAACACCAAATGCATTTAGACGAGTCTTCCACCAGCAACGAAATGTGTAGCACCATTGTCTTCTATTTGTACGACCTTGTGTTTGTTGTTATGTTATCGGATCTACTATTGATTAAATTTAAACGTTACAAGCTGCCAAATGTCAGCGGAAGCCAGTAGGATGTAACGTTTTCAAATCAGTACGGACCACTGTTCTGTGCTCAAAAACGAGATGCATTCACACAACATTAATTCAATCCACTTATTTTTCCAGATCTGTACAATTCGGGAAAGCAGAAACCAAGGAATCATGCTGCCCCATGTACTGAAAGCCAAATCTAGTGTCAGGTTTAACACTAAACAAACGAATAGGTCCTGTGAAGGCAACCATTTTGGCCTCTGAGCTGGAGGAATATATTCATTCTGACACAACAAGGCTTCCACTCAGCCCCAAATCCCTACACGATTAAACTTGGGATCCTTCGGAACTACTTCAACCGTGAACAAATTCACATGTACGATGGGTGAAAGCATATTTACCTCTTGATGCCCTAGCTGTCATCTTTACCTTTCATTATGCTCAAGCTATTATTTGGAAAAGTGCTCCTAAATTGCTGGATCTGTACGTTTTTCCTCTCAAAGATCTCCATCTACGCCTTTTCACTCAAAAGTCCTGGCTCTAGGAAAACTAGATGATAGGGTGAAGGATGCTATCTGGACCACAGTTTCTCAACCTGGGCAGCTTTAAGACAGGTGGACTTCAATTCCCAGAATTCCTCAGCTGGCTCAGGAATTCAGGGAGTTTGAAGTCCACCCATCTTGAAGTTGCCAATAGGTATGGAAATAGTTCTACAGTAGCCTTTCCTGCAGAAAGGGGAGACTAGGCATACAACCACCAGAATTCCAAGCAATATTGGCCCTGCTGGTGGGGAATTCTGGGAGCTGAAGTCCACCCGTCTTGAAGTTGCCAAGTATAGGAAACATTGATTTGAAGGGTATTGTATGAAAATACTTAGTTCTACAATAGTCGTGGCTGTAGAAACGGGACACTGGGCATACAATTCCCAGAATCCCAAGCAATATTGGCCATGCTGGTGGGGAATTCTGGGAACTGAAGTCCACCCACCTTAAAAGTTATCAAGAATGAGAAACATTGATTCAAAGGGGATATATGAAAATACTCAGTATGACTCAATACAACCATTTGTCTGAAATGATATAGGGCAGGGGTCTTCAAACTTGGCAATTTTAAGACTTGTGGACTTCAACTCCCAGAATTCCTCAACCAGTCCTGGCTGGCTAAGGAATTCTGGGAGTTGAAGTCCACAAGTCTTAAAGTTGCCAAGTTTGAAGACCCTTGGTATAGGGTTTCCTGCTGAGCAGGGGATTGGACTAGAAGACCTCAAAGGTCCTTCACAACTTTTTTATTATTATTATTGTTGTTGTTGTTGTTGTTAATAATAATAATAATAATAATAATAATAATAATAATAATAATAATAATAATAATAATTGCACAGTCAGCCAGATGTTCAAGCTGGATTTGGCATTTTTGTCTACCCATCAAGTTCTTACCAAGGACCTGGGATAGGCAGAGGTGGATGTTTGATGGTATTACAGATCTCGTCGCAGGATGGAGGCAGTTCCTAATAAGGCCGCCTTTTGCAATTGACTAATGGAGAAATTGTCAATGCCGATGATGGCGTTCAAGTGGTGTTCCAGTTGTTTTGGGATTGCACCCAAGGCGCCCATTACTATTGGTACCACCCTTGCTTGCCTTTGCCACAGTCTTTCTATTTCTATTTGTAGGTCTTTGTAGTTTGTTATCTTCTCCAGTTCTTTCTCAATGATGATGATGATGATGATGATCATTATTATTATTATTACAGTTTCACAATAGACTTTACAATTATTTCTACCAAAGAGCTAAAGCTGTAGGCAAAATGCCCAAGAAACCATAACAAAACACAAAGCTGCCCAAATTTGCCCCACAGCTTTGCTTCTTAAAACCAAGCTGAGAAGTGGAAGCAGAAACACACAACCTGATGGTGATATTTCATTAGAAGAAGCAGGGGGAAAAAACAACCCCACACACAATACTGTAACTCCTGCTAGTAAGGAGATAGCAAAGAATTTCCCCAAGTCCAACAGAATTTCATAAATGCAACAAAATTGGTCTTCTTACCTTATGCAGTCTCTAACTGGAGATGAGTTCCGTGCAATATGAGTTCTGCAAAAATAGATTACAGACGCTGTTATAGCCAGAAGCAAAGAATTAAGACGGCCACACGATGTTCATACGCCCAGTTGTGTCCCTCTGTGTGGATTTGTGTGCGTATGTAAATTTCCGCCTCTCAGTTGTAGGCACAGGAGCCAAACAAGGCATTCCGTTTCACAGTTCAACACAAAGAACCCATTTCAACAATATGCTTAAGCGGATGAATAAGAGTGAATTAATCTTCTGTAGAAATACTGAGAAAAGGGGGTATTGATTCTATCAGCTAACCTCAAAGGACTCTGATTTAGGGTTAAATCAATTCTGTCCAAGTCAGCCTTGAGTGTACAGCACTAAAGCCCGCCCACCTGCTTTGTACGGGAGTCCTCGACTTAACAATCGACCCCTACATTTCTGTGGCTGAGACGGTTTTTAAATGAGTCGTGCCCGATTTAGGGGCCTTTTTGCCAAAGCTGTTAAAAGAAATCGCTGCTAAAGGGCATTGCACACCAAAACAACCAGACACAAAGACAGTTCTCCCCCCCACACACACACACAGACAGGCCATCACTCTGCTAAACAACTAATTCCCACAATACTGTCTGTGCCAGGGGTCTTCAAACCTGGCCGCTTTAAGACTTGCGGACTTCAATTCCCAGAATTCCTCAGCCAGCCATGCTGGCTGAGGAATTCTGGGAGTTGAAGTCCACAAGTCTTAAAGGGGCCAAGTTTGAAGACCCATGGGATGTCAAACCACCCAGTAGCGCTGGATTACCTATTTATCCTTCTCATCTTTTCGTCTTTCCTGTCACCTATTTCCTTCGCTTCTTTTGACTGTAACTTTGTCGTTTTTATCACATGATTTATGTTGATTGCCTTTATTTGGTGTCCTCTTCTGATTTATGTTGTTTGCTCACTTAACATCCTATGACTGTCACCGACTGCTGTACGTTATGATTTATGATGATTGTATTTGATGAGCACAATTTATCACTTGTTACTTGTAGGTACGCTGAGAGCCTGTGTCTCTGGAGGTTCTCAGCCAATCCAGGTCATGGTTGTCCCTAAGGTACATTTTCAAGAGGCAACTGGACTTCGTTTTTTTCTTTGAAGACGTGTTGCTTCTCATCCAAGAAGCTTCTTCAGCTCTGACTGGATGGTGGAGAATGGAAGGATTTATACTCCTTGCAGACTGCTGGTCATTTGCATTCTTTTAGAGAGTTGTTGAGGCCACTTGGAGGTTTACCTATGTCCTCAGGGTCACCTGAGTGGTGCAAATGGGTCTGGAGCCTTCTTGGCTGCAGGATGTTTTCTGCCCTTGGTCCCTTCCCTGTTGAACACAGGGTGTTGGTGACCCTAAAGACACTGAAAACCTCCAAGTGGCCTCAAAGACTCTCTAAAAGAATGCAAATGACCAGCGGTCTGCAAGGAATATAAATCCTTCCATTCCCCTAATCTTTACTGATTAGCCTGTGGGCCATATCAAGGTGCAGAGTTCCAAACACATGTTATACTAAAATGCAGTAAACACAATTTAGAATGGAACTAGTTAAAATATAATTTAGGATAAAATAGAAATAAAATACAATTTTAAAAAGTTGTTAAGTAAATCCCCGCCAATGTTAAGTTAGCAACAACGGTTAAGTGACTGTGGCTTCTCCACTGACTTTGCTTGGCAGAAGGTCGCCAAAAGGGATCACATGAGCCCCAGACACTGCGACCGGTCAGTTGCCAAGCGTCTGAATTTTGATCATGTGACCGCGGGGATGCTGCAACGTTCCTTTTCCAGTGCCGTCGTAACTTTGAACAGTCACTAAACGAACTCCGGTGAGTCGAGGACTCCCTGTATAGATCCAAGCGTGTCTTTTAGGTGCACAATCAAGGGATCAATAACCTATGCATAAAATAAACTGCTTAATCTGCAACTGGGCCACGCTTCCTTTCTCGTCCCTTCTCACACAGATTTAGCGCAACAGCTGTGCTTAGCTTTGCAAAAAAAACCTGCAGGGGTCCTCCAACCAGCATTTTTGCTAAGCCTATTAGAAGAGTATGTAGATTTAGCTAATGACGTGCAAGGAAAACATTCAAATTAGCCGCCCGGTCTTTGTCTGGCCCCTGGCATTCCTGAAATTGTTTGCCCCAGAAGCCCGAAAATTCAATACGGCGAAACCAGCTCAAAGTAAACAAAGAAACCAAAACCATTCAATCTTTTTTTTCCCCTCTTCCCCCCCACCCCTAAAAATACAGCCGGTTTGGGTTGGGTTTCTTTCTTTCTTTTTTTAAACAGAGAGGAAAAAACACTCGCAAAAGACAATTTTGCAACGGGCAGAACGTTAAAACGCATCGCAAAGTTGAGAAAAGGAATTGTCTTCTGCCGTTGGGGGTGAGATCAAAGTATTTTTGCTTCCCTTTTGGCAAAGTAGAAAAAGGGGGGGTGGAAGAGAGAGAGAGAGAGAGAGAGAGACAGACAGACAGAGTTCAACTCAAAATGAAAAAAAGAGGGTTTCATATTTGGAATTCCTTCCATTTTTTTTTGCAAGAATGGATTGGGAGGCTTTCCGGCCTGGGATGCTGTGTTGACAGGCAAGAGCATTAATTATCCGAAGGATGAAACCATTTTGGGAAAAGAGTGGGTAGGTGAGTGGGTGGGTGGGTGGGTGGGTGGGTGTGAGAGCGCCAGGATAGCCATGTTGCAAACGCCACGTCGTGCACATCTCCTTCTATAATTCATGAGGCATGAAATTGCTTCAATATATTATTTGGCTCTGGACCAAATAAACCCTCATTTACCAGCTAGAGGGCAAAACAAATCTAGGCACTCCAAAACAGACCCGGCTAATGTCTTTTTTTTTTCATGGATATCAAGACTCTAAAGGCTTGTTTGCTTCCTCGTCCACCGTAGCCAATGTCCACGGGGCATTTGAGCCGGTTTTGGACACGGTTTCGAAGGGCGCCGGTTTCAAGGATGCGTGTTTTTAAGGGTTGAAGCGATAACCTCTCTACTGGATGCTTAAAGGAGAAGGCTGCTCTACGAGAATATTTGATAGCTGAGAGATTATATGGCTTGGATTTTGATTGCCCGAGTCTTTTCTGAATCAAGGCCATTTTTTTTTCCTTTAGTGGGAAACAGCTAGGTCAGGGGTCTTCAAACATGGCCCTTTTATGACTTGTGGACTTCAACTCCCAGCATGCTGGCTGAGGAACTCTAGGAGTTGAAGTCCGCAAGTCATAAAAGGGCCACATTTGAAGACCCTTGTTGTAGGAGCTTCGTCACCGGAAGCTTTCAAGAAGAGACTGGACTGCTATCCAGTCCAGAAATGGTGTAGGGTCTCCTGCCTGGGCGGGTGTGTGTGTGGGGGGGAGGAGGTTGGACTAGATCAGGGCTTTTCAACCAGTGGTACAGGTACCACCTGTGGTACATTGGCACCTGGCAGGTGGTACGCGACCATCCTAGAAAAGTAGCGGGGGAAAGGAATGAGCTGAACCGGTGGCAGCACTGCACAAGCTTGAGCGAGAGACGGCTGGAGCTGCAGGGCTGTCAGGGCTCAGTGGAAGCGCCAGGATCAGTGCCAGGATTCAGCTGGAGCTCGGCACTGATCCCGGCGCTTCTGCTGAGGCCAGAAAAAGCGCCCATCAGCTGGAATGTTGCAGCATCTCCAGGGTCTTGTGATTTACATTCAGATGCTTGGCAACTGATTCAGATTTATGATGGTCACAGTGTCCCAGGACACTTTTTCAGTGCCATTGTAACTTCGAACAGTCATTAAGCGAACTGTTGTAAGTCGAGGGCTACCTGTACGATCAATTTTTCCCTTTTTTTTTTTGGTCATCACGTTTTTACGTTTACGTTTACGTTTTATTTAATTTGTATACCGCCCTTCTCCCTAGGGACTCAGGGCGGTTCACAGGGCATATAAATAACAATACAATACAATACAAAAGTTAAAACAAAGATTAAATCAGTGCCCAGTTAAAACAATAATACTATTCTAAAACAACAATTTAAAACCCAACTCCCCCGTCAGGCCAGACCAGCTAATTCAAATAAATGGGTCTTCAGGTCACGACGGAAAGTTCGGAGGTCTGATGCCATCCGGAGCTCCACCGGCAGTTGGTTCCACAAAGCCGGGGCACCCACAGAGAAGGCTCTCCCCCTGGGGGCCACCAGTCGGCATTCCCTGACCGGAGGCACCCTGAGGAGGCCCTCTCTGTGGGAACGCACAGGGCGGAGGGGAGTTGACGCCGGCAGCAGGTGGTCCCCGAGGTAACCCGGACCCATGCCATGTAGGGACTTAAAGATCATAACCAAGACCTTGAACCTCACCCGGAGGACAACTGGTAACCAATGCAGCTCGCGGAGCAAAGGTGTAACATGGGAGTACCGGGAAACTCCCAAGACAACTCTCGCGGCCGCATTCTGTACCAGTTGGAGCCTCCGAGTGGTCTTCAAGGGAAGCCCCATGTAGAGAGCATTACAGTAGTCAAGGCGAGAGGTCACGAGCGCATGAGTGACCGTGCACAGGGCATCCCGGTCCAGATAGGGCCGCAACTGGCGCACCAGGCGAACCTGGGCGAAAGCCCCCCTAGTCACGGCCACCACATGATCTTCCAGGGTAAGCCGTGAATCTAGGAGGACTCCCAAGTTGCGAGCCCTATCCACGGGGGGTAAGAGCTCACCCCCCACAGAAAGAGATGGAACATTTTGAATGTCCCGGGATGCCGGAATGTACAGCTACTCAGTCTTGTCAGGGTTGAGTTGAAGTCTGTTCCTCCCCATCCAGACCCGAACCGCCTCCAGGCAACGGGACATCACAGCGAGGGCATCACTGGGGTGGTTTGGGGTCGAAAAGAAAAGTTGGGTATCATTGACACCTTGCTAGGCGACTGGTGCTACTCGGATGTTGCCATATCCTAAAAGTGGTACAATGGGGGAAAAGGTTGAAAAGCCCTGGACTAGATGACCTCCAAGGTCCCTTCCAACTCCATTACTCTATTCTATTCTTTTTTTTTCTAACTTCATGAGAAGGCTCGAAGACCAATCTACCGCCGAGTCAAAAAAAATCTCTGCAAAGGACAAGGGAAGAATCCTTCAATCCCCACACCTCTGTCCAGCTGCTGATACACACTGCCTGCCAGGACACCACTGTGCAGAAACACACACAACCCTGTTGTGAGTCTCCTTCTTAGCCACCCCTCTCGGCTGCCACCTCGTTTCCTTGGTAAGTCCTCCTGGGATAAGAGATCTGTCTTCCTCTGTTTTGACTGCTGCTCCCACCCAATTTGCAAAGGTTGTAATTTCCCCCTTTGCTGATAAATTTTTTCTCCCTGTGTAACCCACATGAGCATTGCTGAACACTTCTTAAAAAATGCCTTTGTTCACCAACATCCTCTTGAATTATGACCGGCAGGCTGTACATTCAAAAAACGTGAGGCCAAAAGTGGTGGTGAATGCTCCAACACTGGAGGTTTTTAAGAAGAGACTGGACAGCCATTTGCCTGAAATGGTATAAGGTTTCCTGCCTGAGCAGGGGGTTGGACTAGATGACCTCCAAGGTCCCTTCCAACTTTATTATTATTATTATTATTATTATTATTATTATTATTATTATTATTATTATTATTATTATTATTATAAAACAGAAAGAACAGAACTTGGAAGGCAGCGAAAAACTCTCTGGATGTGACTCAGTCTTGGAATAAAACTTGAGGGGGGGAAAAAAATCTTGTGGAGTGCTAGATCCGCACCCTGAACCTGGCCGCGGATTCAGCTCAAAGAGTTTCCTAAATACGGCTAGTCCTCGACTTACAACCGTTCAGTCAGTGACCATTCGAAGTTACGACGGCCCCGAAAAGCGTTGACTTAGGATCGTTTTTCACACTTACAACCCCTGCAGCGTCCTGGATGCTTGGCAACTGACTTGTATTTATGACGGTTGTAGCGTCCGTGTGTGTGTGTGTTCACGTGATCCCTTTCTTGTGACCTTCTCACAAGCCAAGTCAATGAAGGAGCCAGAGTCACGTAAGAACCGTATTGCTAACTTAACTGGGACGAGAAAGGTCGTGAAACGGGGCAAAATCCACTTGACGCCCGTCTCACTTTGCAACAGAAATTTGGGGGCTCTGTTGTGGTCGCTGCCTGCAAACCTCAATGAACTGAGTTCACACAAGATGCTCATCAAGATTTGAATAGAATAGAGCTGGAAGGAACCTTGAAGGTCTTCTAGTCCAGCCCTCTGCTCAAGCAGGAGAACCTATACCAGCTCAGGGAAGGAAGAAAGGAAGGAAGGAAGGAAGGAAGGAAGTAAGGAAGGAAGGAAGGAAGGAAGGAAGGAAGGAAGGAAGGAAATAGAACAGAACAGAATATGGGATGGAAAGAATAGAATAGAATAGAATAGAATAGAATAGAATAGAATAGAATAGAATAGAATAGAACAGAACAGAACAGAACAGAACAGAACAGAACAGAACAGAACAGAACAGAATAGAATAGAATAGAATAGAATAGAATAGAACAGAACAGAACAGAACAGAACAGAATAGAACGTAGAGTAAGAATAGAACAGAACAGAACAGAACAGAACAGAACAGAACAGAACAGAACAGAACAGAACAGAATAGAATAGAATAGAATAGAATAGAATAGAATAGAATAGAATAGAATAGAATAGAACAGAACAGAATAGAACGTAGAGTAAGAATAGAACAGAATAGAATAGAATAGAATAGAATAGAATAGAATAGAATAGAATAGAATAGAATAGAATAGAATAGAATAGAATAGAATAGAATTAATAATGGAATGGAACAGAACAGAATAGAATAGAATAGAATAGAATAGAATAGAATAGAATAGAACGTAGAGTAAGAATAGAATAGAATAGAATAGAATAGAATAGAACAGAATAATGAATAGAATAGAATAGAACAGAATAGAACAGAACAGAACAGAACAGAACAGAACAGAACAGAACAGAACAGAACAGAACAGAACAGAATAGAATAGAATAGAATAGAATAGAATAGGAGCTGGAAGGGACCTTGGAGGTCTTCTAGTCCAGCCCCCTGCTCAAGCAGGAGAACCTACACCATCTCAGACAAGGGGTTGTCCAGTCTCTTCTTAAAAACCTCCAGCAATGGAGCGCCCACGATTTCTGAAGGCAAAGCTGTTCCACTGGTTAATTGTCCTCACTGTCAGGAAGTTTCTCCTTAGTTCCAGGTTGCTTCTCTCTTTGGTCAGTTTCCAACCATGGTTTCTCGTCCTGCCCTCTGGTGCTTTGGTGAACAGCTTGACCCCTTCTGCCTTGTGGCAGCCCCTCAGATACTGGAACGCTGCTATCCTGTCTCCCCTATTTCTTCTTTCCTTTAGACTAGCCAAACCCAAGTCCCGCAGCCATTCTTCGTATGTTTTAGCCTCCGGGACATAGCGCAATGCACAAACCGCATCCAAATCAGAACCGAGTAGAAAATTAAGACGTTCCAATCCCCAGGAAGACTATCAATTCTAGTTACGCTGCTTTCCCGCACTGGAAAGACATCCACCCCTGCTTTTATGGCGCTTCTAACTCTGAATCCAGAGCCATTTTTCCTCCTTCAGTTCTTCAGACACAGATGGTCTTCTGGGCATCGCACATTTTTGGAAGTGGACTTTTTTCCTCCCTGACTTCAAGCCCGGCTCCAACCGTCTCTAGTGACAGGAGAAATTGCTGATGAACTATTGATTGGGGGACGGGAGCCAGCGAGGACGTTGCCAAGTTGGATCCTCTGGTGTGCACTGCAGTTGTACAGGCATAGCTGCGTAACTAGGATTCACTTCCTCGGCACACACACAGTTTTAATAAGATGTCTGCGCGGGGGATAAAAATTGATTGTCAGGCCCCCAACACTAAAAAAAGATACGTGCTTTATGGTTTCACACCTATAGACAGAATCTTGCCAGATGAAACGCTCAACTATCTATCTGCCTCTACAATATACTCTGGGAACTGTTAGGGAGAGGCTGTCTTCAACCAGCCGGCTTTCATGCCTAAGGCAGGACTACAACTCACTGTCGCCTGGTGACTGGCCCAATGTCACCCAGTCGGCTTTCATGCCTAAGGCAGAACTAGAATTCACGGTCTCCTGGTGATTGGCCCAAAGTCACTAAGGTGGCTTTCATACCTAAGGCAGAACTAGAATTCATGGTCTCCTGGTGACTGGCCCAATGTCACCCAGGTGAATTGCATACCCTAAGTCAGGACTAGAAGTCACTCTCTCCTGATCATTGGCCCAAAGTCACCTAGTTGGCTTTCATGCCTAAGGCAGGACTAGAACTCAGTCTCCTAGTGACTGGCCCAATGTCACGCAGGTGGCTTTCATGCCTTAAGGCAGGACTAGAACTCACTGACTCCTGGTGACTGGCCCAATGTCACCCAGCCGGTTTTCATGCCCTAAGGCAGGACTAGAACTCGGCATCACCTGTTTTTGAGCCTAGTGCTTTAACCTGCAGCTGAATGGCACCCATGCTGCACCCCCATTACATTTTTCCTGGGGCGAGAAATGAATTCCAGGGATGAAAAATCAGAGCAAGAGACTTCCCCTTATGATTAAACTTCCCTCCCCCCCTCCAAAATCCCTCAGCCTTATTACTCAGAGGGAGGGGAACCATTCAGACGGCAGCAATTACGTTCGGAGCAGAACAAATGGCATAATTATACCTTCTGAGGTATGGGAAAATATTTTGAAAGGAAACAGTTCCGAGGCGGCTGTTTCTGCTTCGGAGAAATTGCACATGGTTTTCCCCCTATGCTCTCTAGTTGCAGGGTTAAGAGCAACATATCAGCGTGGACACATGTGCATTAAAGACAGCAATGGCTAGTGGGCTTCTCTGAAACCAGGTGCTCCATAATCTACAGTATTCAAGATTTCATCTGGTTCTTCTTCCTGTTGGCAAGATGACTATCAGAGAACCATTTTGGGTGTAATGGTGAAGTTGTTGCCCTAGAAACCAGGAGAACGGTGAGTTATAGTCCCACCATAGGCATGAACGCTGGCTGGCTGGCTGGCTTTGGGCCAATCACCAGGAGACTGTGACTTCTAGTCCCACCTTAGGCATGAACATTGGCTGGGTGACTTTGGGCCAATCGCCAGGAGATGGTGAGTTCTAGTCCAGCCTTAGCCATGAATGCTGGCTGGCTGGCTTTGGGCCAATCACCAGGAGACTGTGAGTTCTAGTCCTGCCTTAGGCATGAACACTGGCTGGGTGACTTTGAGCCAATCAACAGGAGATGGTGAGTTCTAGTCCTGTCTGAGGTGACTTTGGGCCAATCACTAGGAGATGGTGAGTTGTAGTCCTATCCAAAGATGAAAGCCAACCGGGTGACCTTAGGCCAATCATCAAAGGATGCCGAATTCTAGTCCTGCCTTGGGTCACTTTGGGCCAATCACCAGGAGACAGTGAGTTCTAATCCTGCCTGAGCTATGAAAGTCAGCTCTGTGACTTAGGGCCAATCACCAGGAGACTGTGAGTTGTAGCCCCGCCCTAAGCATGAAGCCAACCAGGTGACTTTAGGCCAATCATCAGGGGATGCTGAGTTCTAGTCCTGCCTTGGGTGACTTTCAGCCAATCACCAGGGGAGGGTGAGTTCTAGTCTCGCCTTCGGCATGAAAGCCAGCTGGGTGACTTTGAGCCAGTCCCTCTCTCTCAGCCCAGCCCACCTTACAGGATTGTTGTTGTGGGGAAAATAGGAGCAAGGAAGGAAGGATTATGTGGCTTCACCACCTTGAGTTATTTACAAAAAAAATAATAAAAATCAAGTAAAATAAATATATAGGCTAGTCAATAATCAAGATATCATAATCTTGGCATCCTATTGCGAATTCAGTGTGACTCATATTTTACCATGCTGCCATTTTGGAAGCTTCAATCTTTATTACACCTTTACCACCAGAAGGATTTAAAGCTTCAGTGCTGTGTAGTGAGGAATGAAAAAAGTCTGAAAGGTAATCGATTTAATACCCAAAAAAAGACTTCGCAGAAAAGCAGCCAACTTTTACATTTCCACTGAGCTTCCTGCCCATCTTATTCTTACGATCCATGGATTAAGCTTGTGAAGACCGTCAGAGATACAATCCTATAAAAAGGGCATTTAAAACCCCCACTAAGGAACATGTCATTTCCTTGCTGGTGGGTTGTTGTTGTTTACTCTAATTAGCTTTTAAGTTCATTGAAGGCAGGTTAAAAAAAATAAATTGCCAGATGATTTTAAGGCTGGAAGCACCTTTTGAGTTAAAATCACAGAGATTACTTAAAAAAAAAAAAACCAACCCCAGAAAATAAAATGCAGCTACAGGTTCTAAAAAAAAACCCCAAAACCAAGAAAAAAAAACGGCAACTGCATTCCATTAACACATTTTCTCAAATGTTTGGGAGCCAGCTGACCCTTAAGTTCATTACAGCAAGAGCAGCTTTTCTGGGGGAAAAGATTTAAAAGGAAAAAAAAGCTAAACCTACTACCCTCATTGGTTAAAAATATCCTCTGTACAAAGCACGCACGTACACACACACACACACACACACACACACAGGAACAAACGTACAAAGCCCTTAATGTTGAGAAATCATACACCTGTTTGCACAGTAAATTTCAATTTGCTTCCAGACGTAAGAATTCAGCCCAGAAAAGGTCCCATTAACCTTTTCTGTTTAACAATGACTTCCCTTGGATGATTTTTTTTTCCATCTGTCAATGCCTTGTGGGAGGAAAAAAATAAAAATAAAATTCATTTCTCCCGATGGGAAGCTCCTTTTAGATCAGACCTGGAGATTCTATAGCTCCAGGGCTACATTCGGCCTTCTGGCTGTCCCTATCTGGCCAGCATGAGATCAGGGTTTTGTGTTTTTTTAAAAAAAATCCCATTTATATCCCGCCCTTCTCCGAAGACTCAGGGCGGCTTACAATCTAAGAAGCACAAATCAATGTGCTTAGCAATAGCCTTCATTTTATGTATATGCCTGCTTATTAGGGCTTTCGCCCCCCCCCCCCCCCCAGCGGCATTATTACAAAGTCAGCTTATTGCCCCCAACAATCTGGGTCCTCATTTTACCTACCTCGGAAGGATGGAAGGCTGAGTCAACCTTGAGCCTGGTGGGACTCGAACCTGCACTAATGGCAGGCAGCTGGTGTTACTTAAGGAGGCATTAGCCCACTGCTCCACCAAGGTTGTTTTTTTTTTAATTCACGTATAGCAATAGAATGTAGACTTATATGCCAGTTCACAGTGCTTTACAGCCCTCTCTAAGCGGCTTACAAAGTCAGCATCTTGTCCTCCCAACAATCCGGGTCCTCATTTTACCGACCTCGGAAGGACGGAAAGGCTGAGTCAACCTTGAGCCGGTCAGGATCGAACTGCTGACAGTCAGCAGAGTTAACCTGCAATACTGCATACTAACCAGCGCGCCACCATGGATGGATGGAAGGATGGATGGAAAGAAGGGGAAAAGGAAGAACAATAGCAATAGCCCTTAGACTTATATACCGCTTCACAGTGCTTTGCAGCCCTCTCTAAGCGGTTTACAGAGTCAGCCAGTTGCCCCCAACAATCCGGGTCCTCATTTTACCGACCTCGGAAGGAGAGAAGGCTGAGCCAACCTTGAGCCCGTCAGGATCAAACTGCTGACAGTCAGCAGAGTTAACCTGCAATACTGCATACTAACCAGCGCGCACCATGGATGGATGGATGGATGGATGGATGGATGGATGGATGGAAGGAAGGAATGGGAAAAGGAAAAACAATAGCACTAGCCCTTAGACTTATATACCGCTCCACAGGTCTTTCCAGCTCTCTCTGAGTCTAAGCAGTTTCCAGAGTCAGTCTCTTGCCCCCAACAATCTGGGCCCTCATTTTACCGACCTCGGAAGGATGGAAGGCTGGGTCAACCTTGAGCCTGTCAGGATTGAACCCCAGGCTGAGGGCAGAATTTACCTGCAATACTACAGTCTAACTGGGAAGGAAGGAAGGAAGGAAGGAAGGAAGGAAGGAAGGAAGGAAGGAAGGAAGGAAGGAAGGAACAATCGCACTAGCAATAGCCCTTAGACTTATATAACTCTTCATAGTGCTTTATAGCCCTCTCTAAGTCCTCTCTTAAGAGGACCCAAGAATCTGGGTCCTCATTTTACCGACGTCGGAAGGATGGAAGGCTGAGTCAACCTTGAGCAGGTGAGAATCGAACTACTGGCAGTCAGCAGAATTAGCCTGCCCTACAGCCTTCTAACCACTGCGCCACCACGGCTCCAAGGTAGATGACAGAATTACAGGATGATGGATGGATAGACAGACAGACGGACGGAGCAAGCGGTAGTGTGCTTTGCGAATTCAGCCATGCCTACAACCAAGCACAGGGAAGACACAGGCACAATTTCCTCCCCCCCCACCCCAATTTGGCTGTGCAATTGTGCAATTTCTCCCGTAGAGAAAGGGCCACCGCCCAAGATAGCTTGATGGGCTTTCCTAGTTTACTTCTCCAACCTGAAGTAACCCGTGTCCTCAACCTTTCTTTCGTCTGGTTATCAGTCTGAACAGACTTGGGACCTGCGAAGGGATCCTGCTGAAAGCCATTTTCGTTTCTCCTAAATTAAAAGCCAGAGGTAGCTAGCCATGGGCACAGAGAGAGAGAGAGAGAGAGGATTAATGGCGAGCAGGCAGACGGTGGCTCTTCCTAACAATTTACTAATTAAAGATGTGCTGACCCCATCAAAGAAAACCTGCAATTAAGAGAGAGCTACAGAAAGGGGTGGGTGGGAATAAACCTACAACGGAAGCATTTTCTGTTACCATTGCTAACGTTCGCGGCTATTTTGAAAAACCAAGGTGTGTTATAATTTCCTAGCATTCCGTGGGCATTTCTTGAAAAGGAGGGGTTTTTCCCCCCCAGCTAATTGTTTTGATTAAGATCACGACTCGAGAGTGGACAACTTACCCTTCCATTTCCTGGACAACCGCAACCCCACTAAACAATATATTCTGCCCTGTCTGTATTTCTTTCCAGCTTGGGAAGAAGGAAGCCAGGTGAAAAATGCTTATTTTTAGAAAACGCTTTAATAGGAAAAGGGTGGACCTTACTTCGCCTTGCCAAGATTGTGCCACTGAGCTTCTCTAAACCTTAAATTCCTCAGCGGGTTAAAAACAGAACAAAAAAATGGCATTGCTAATAGAAATGTGGATAAGCATCTTTTTTTGGACCACAGTTTAGACCTGCATAAAAATCTAACTACAGGTAGTCCCGAACTTCATAACATTTCATTTACTGACCATTTGAAGTCACAATGGCATTGAAAAGAGAGACTTATATCTGTTGTTCACGCTTATGACCGCTGATGGTCACATGATCAAAATCCAGCCCCTCGGCGACTCATATTTATGACCGTTGCGGTGCGTGTGGATTCTCCTTTTGCGACCTTCTGACGGGCACGGCCAATGCGGAAGCCAGATTCACTTAGCAACCGTGTTACTAACTTAAACACTGTGGCGAGAGAGGTCGTAAAATGGGACGACGTTCACTTAATGACTGTCTCACCTAGCAAAAAAACCAAACAAACAAACCCCAAATTGGGACTCAATTGCGGTCGTAACTTGAGGATGAGGGTTAGTAGCGGAAGAGAGAGAGGCTTTTGGAGAGTTGGTGGCAGCGGCGGCAGCGTGCTCCAGGGGCGAAAAAAAGCAAGGCCTCTTTAAGGAAAAGGTGGAAGAGTCAGGATCAGAAAAAGGAAAGAAGGCGAGGTTGTCGGAATACAAGCGAATTTGAGGGCTAATCCACATGGAGCCCCATTTCCATCTGTCCTGTTTGCCATCGTTCACTCCCTAGAGACTAAAATGGACAATGTGAAATTTGAGCGGGCCCCGAACAAGGAGTATATATCGGAGGTGGTGACCCTTTGAGAGCTGTACGCAACGAAATTTCATTTTGATGTATGCCGACTGGTGTACATTCAAAGTGACAATAAAGTTATCATTATTATTCAAGATGGTTATTTTCAGCCTGGGAACAGAGAGATTCTTTTCAGTCAAGTCCACTTTTGCAAACTCTTTATCAGGTAGCAGAATTTCTGCTCCCGTTTTCCTACTTCTGATGCAACGTTCCTTCCTCGTTTCCTATTCTTAGTTCGGTGTCAGGAAAACAAAGCCACATTTATCTTTTTTTAAAAAAAAAGAAGAAGAAAAAATCTTGTGTAAGCGTTCATAATCAAGGGCTTCTTCCAGTTACGGGCAAAATTCTTGCTCTTTTAAAATAATCACTTTGCTCCTTATCCATTGTCAGGGCAGCCAGCCAAATAATTACCTTGCTGAATGGTGTACAGGGAAGAGAAAAGCCTATTTTTTTTTTGTTGTTGCCAAGTTTCCAAACTGTCGCAACACTCCGAAAGACAGTGCCTTCGCTTGTTCCAGGCTGCACTTTTGTGGTCTTGAATGGTTGGAGCCGTTTGTGTAAGCGGGAAGGTGAGGCGTGATCACAACCATCGTCATAACAACCTAATTAATTGTCGGTAAGAAAGGCAGCAACGTCTGGAGAGTGGAGGTGGAGGTATTTGGAAAAGAGCAGGAGGGGAAGGACTGGGTAAAATCAAAGATACAAACACTGGCAAGTAGAAGTAGGATGACTGTGGCCGAAGAAAGCAAAGATAGAACCAGGCCTTGACTTAACAACCATTTGTTTAGCGGTCGAATTTACAGCAGCACTGAAAAACGTAATTTACATCCAGTCCTCGCACTTACAACTGTCACAGCATCCCTACAGGACATGATTAAGATCTGGGCATCTGGCAACCAGCATATGCTTAAGACAGAAAGGGGGCTGGGTGACTCTGGGCCAGTCACCAGGAGATTGTGAGTTCTAGTTCCACCTTAGGCATGAAAGCCTGCTGGTTGACTCTGGGTCAATCACCAGGAGACTAGGAGTTCTAGTCCCGCCTTAGGCATGAAAGCCAGCAGGGTGACTTTGGGCTAGGAGATTGGGAGTTTGAGCCATCTTGGGCATGAGAGACAGCTGGCTGACTTTGGGCCAATCACCAGGAGACTGGGAGTTCTAGTCCCACCTTAGCCATTAAAGCCTGCTGGTTGACTTTGGGCCAGTCACCAGGAGACTAGGAGTTCTAGTCCCACCTTAGCCATTAAAGCCTGCTGGTTGACTTTGGGCCAGTCACCAGGAGACTGGGAGTTCTAGTCCCACCTTAGCCATTAAAGCCTGCTGGTTGACTTTGGGCCAATCACCAGGAGTCTGGGAATTCTAGTCCCACCTTGGGCATGAGAGACAGCTGGTTGACTGTGAGTTCTAGTCCCACCTTGGGAGACTTTGGGCCAATCCCTCTCTCTCAACCCAATGCCCCTCACAGTGTTGTTCTTGTGAGGGAAATGAGAAAAATGTTTGCTTCCTTTGAGTTATTATTTGTAAGAAATAAAGGCAATATACAAGTAAATAATGAAATAACTAAACACGATTACCTGAACCAGATGATGCCTTTTCAAGGTTGTCCCTTAGCTGAGTCTGCCAGCCCACCAAAGAGCTTTCCTTGGCATTTCGCTCTCTTGCTATTTTCTGTTAAAGCCTTTATTAATTCCAGTTTTCAATCTCTTGGATGAGTAAATGAAGTATGAGTATGAGTAAATGAATAGCACTTTGAGACTTTTCTGTGCTCATCCCCTTAGCAATCAGGAATGGCTCTTATTGGCACCAGCCAGAGCAAAAAACAAAAAAACGGAGTAGGATTCTTCCATAGCGGAAGCAGAGACATTCCTGGAAATTCTGAATTTTGCCAGAAACCCATCCTGTAAAAGAGGATCCATCGTCCCGCTGCCGAATGAAATTAAATTCAAATAGGGAATAAAAGGGGCAATTCCGTGGTGGAAGACAGACGGAAGCAAATCAAATCTTTGCAAGTAAAGGAAGGGCTGGCTGGGGAGAAAAAAAAATCAATGGATTTCAATTACTTTAAAATTGAGCATGCATGTTAGAACATTTCCTCTTTGATCATGCAAGATCATACTAGCAGGCTAGGCAATGACAAAATTCGCCATCCTAATAAAGCAAGAACAAAATGGCAGAAAGACAAATCGCACACCAATAGCCAAATTGTTTGTGGCCGAGCTTGTGCGACTTAGTAACCACAGGACACGAAAACGCATAATGCTAAACTAACGGCTTGCCTAACTATGGTTTATCGAAGAAGACAAGCTGGACTGCTGTGCACATTACCAACGGCTTCAACCTTGATTTGCTTTGACTTGTTTTTTATTAATGCTTTGGGGAAGATAAGAGGGTTTGAAGAACAAAGTTTAAATGCGATTAAGAAACCAGAATGGGTTTGCTGCACGCTAGGTGGACGGAACACAAAGCGCTGAGGCTTAAATTAATCTTTAAATTATCTTTAAGTTATTAGGAAGCAACTGCGACGTTAAACTGTTCTGCAAACCCCCAAAAAAAAACCAAACATAAAAGGGCATGTGGCCCATTTTTTTCTCCATTTAGAAAAACTTAATAGTTCCTGAATTTCACAGACACATGTTGAAATACAGGCAGTCCTTGATATACGACTGCAATTAAATCCAAAATTTCACTTGCCAAGAAAGCCAATAGTCAAAAGTGAGTTTTGGCCCATCAATAAGCTGACTTTGTAATAATGCCGCTTGGGGTGTGTGCGTGTGTGTGTGTGTGTGTGTGTGCGTGTGTGTGTGTGTGTGAAAGCCCTAATAAGCAGGCATATACATAGAATGAAGGCTACTGCTAAGCTTGTAAGCCGCCCTGAGTCTTCGGAGAAGGGCGGGATATAAATGGAATTTTAAAAAAAAAAAGTTGTTAAGTGCAGTTGTTAAGTTGGTAACATAGTTGTTAAGTGGATCTGGCTTCCCCGTTGACTTTGCTTGTCTGAAGGTTGCAAAAAGGGATCACGTGTTCCCAGGGACACTGCAACCGTCATAAATACGAGTCCGTTGCCAAGCGTCTGAATTTGGATCACATGACTGTGGGGAAGGCTGCGACGGTCATTAAGTGTGAAAAATCACCACGCGTCCCTTTTTTTCAGGGCCATAACTTTGATCAAAGAGAACCCCAAACGTTGCAAACAGATTTCCCCTAGCAAAAATCAGAAATCATTTTTTTGGGAAAACAGGATGGCTGTATTGTTAATTTTCCAAAGGACTTCTTCCATTTACAGTCCTACCACAATCCTTTCTTTTGAAAGAAAGAAAAAAGAAAAGAAAAAAAGACTGGGGGGAGGAGGAAACTGCTCATTGTAATTCAGGAGGCGTCATGCAAAACACACCGGAACGCCCTGCACAAAACATATTTACCCATCAAAGCTGTTCCATGTCAGCTTCCCTTCACTTCGGATATCTGTCGAGGGGACCAAACTAATTTTGACATGGACAAAAAGGGAAGGCCAGCATCGTGAATGGGGGGAGGAGGAGGAGGAGGAGGAGGAGGAGGAGGAGGAAACGGCAAGGATTAAAAACCAGCTTTGCACAGCGTTTTGTCTCAATGGTCAGTGTTCTCGGTCCTACCAACGATTTAAGCGACATTTAGCTAGGTTGCAACTAGGCATTTTATGGCTCTCACAATTCTGCGGGGTGTGTGTGGGTGTGTGTCATTTCCAGCTTAGCGTGCACCCTCATTTCCAACGTGTCCCAGTTGCGCTAGCCCCCAAAACACAGCGTGATGTTTATTAAACACCAACAAGCGTCAAAAACAATTAATTTGGCCGAGTGAGGTCAAATGCAGGTAAAAAGAGGGCACTGCGAACCACAGGCAAGAGTTAACGGAAGACTTAACACACCGCAGGGTAAAACTTTCCAGAAACTTCCCTGCAAACAACACAGGATAATGAGCAGGGAGAATCCCAGAGGGGAACGGCCTTTGATGGTTTCTGCTTTAACCTTTTTTGGTGTGTACATGAAACAGCAGTAAAATGAAGAGTAGAAATCGAGATGGAAAGGAGAACACCGGGTGATCCCCCGGGCTCTTCTCTGCCACGAAGGGCAGACTTTGGCAAAAAAAAACAAAAAAAAAAACAACGGCAATTTTCTCAATTCCTCAAGGCAACCGGGAACAAAATTTGTTTTTAAACAACGTGGTTCTACATCACAGGCTTAAAAAAAGGGGGGAAAAGGATATCTCCATGTCTTCCTTTTGGTCCTCTGCCTCTTTTTTTTTTTAAGAACTCTTATTTCCATTCTAGACTGAAGCAATATTTCTATGAACAGCGCGGCTGACCTATTGATGCTGGCCCATCTTCCCTCCGTATTTAAAAGGACTATTTAAGAATTGTTCCAGAGAGAGATGAGTTTGCTTGTTTGCATAAGGATAGCACGGGAGGGGTGTGTGTGTGTGTGTGTGTGTGTGTGTGTGTGTGTGTGAATTTTAAAATCAATACCAAAATGCATCTTCATTTGGACTGATTTATCTCAGCAGGAGGGATATTGATTAGAGTTATAAAGGTCTCAACTTCACCTGTGGTCACTCAGCTCTGTGTTAAAGCCCCCTCCTCATTTGTGAGCCTCTGTATCTGTGTAAACAGTCATTTAGGCCAGGGGTCCCCAAGCTTTTGGGCACCAGGGACCAGTTCCATGGAGAGAGGTTTTTCCACGGACCCAGAGTGTGTGGTTTTGTGTGCTGCCTGCATCCCGCGGATGGGGGCTTTGCTTATTTGTGCGGATCGGTTGCTGGCATGCCGCGGACCGGTACTGGTCCACAGACCAGCGGTTGGGGACCCGATTTAGGGAACCCGAGAAAGAGCACATCGCCACATTAAATGAGCACAACGTCGCTCATCTTTGATACCACAACTGAAATGGCAGTTATAAAGCCAGAAACTGTACTTCCAACAGCCAGGAGGGACCAATAACGGGAAGTTCCTTGAAAAACCAGTCAAATTTATTTTTTTAACATAGTTCAGGGTGCACACTAGTGACAAAATGTCACCCACAGCTGATATATTCAGCGGTAAGAGGATCCAAGGGTGGTCCTCAACTTACAACCGTTCGTTTAGCGGCCATTCCAAGTTACAACGGCACTGAAAAATGGGACTCATGACCCATTTTTTTACACTTACGACCGTGGCAGCATCCCCATGGTCAAAATTTATATGCTTGGCAACTGACTCATACTTATGACGGGTGCAGTGTCCCGGGGTCATGCGATCCCCTTTTGCAACCTTCTGACAAGCAAAAAGTCAATTGGGGAAGCCAGATTCATTTAACAACTGTGTTACCAATTTAACAGCCGCAGTGATTCACTTAACAACAGTGGCAAGGGAGGTTGCAAAATGGGGGAAAAAATTCACTTAAACAACTGTCTCAGCCACAGAGATATAGGGCTGAATTGTGGTCGTACGCTGAGGACTAGCTGCAACCGTAGAAGCCACCGCAGCCCAAAAGTCTGCAGACCGGTTGGGAAAAATAAGATTTAAATTGTAACTCCGCCTCTTTCTGTACGCTTATGGAGAGTGGCGAAGCCATTTTGGAGCCAAGCTGCGAAGGACACAGGATCCACGCGGTGTGACAAAATTGAGAGGCGTGGGTGGATCGTTAAGAACTGTCCTTCTGTAATAATTGCAAACAACAGAGCTTTCGAAACAGATTCTGCCTGTGAAGGGATCTCACCTGCGCACAGGTGTGATCTTGCCAAAGGATGCTGCTGACGTGGCCTGGAATGTGCAGCTCTGTGTTTTAGGACTGCGCAGGTAGTCCTCGGTTTATAACCGTTCATTTACTTGGGCCTGTTAAGACAGGAATCAAGGCAAGACCACTCCGAACCTGCACTCATTGCAGGCAGCTGGGGTTACTTAAGGAGGCATTAGCCCACTGCTCCACCAAGGCTCATGATGTTACCTAGTTTGGGTAATGAAATGTCTGCAAGAAAACAAGCAAGCTCAGAGAGCACCCAGGACCCCACAGTCCCCCTCCTCCTCCTCCTCCTCCTCCTCTCCACAAACCCCTCTCCCTTCTAGTTCTGATTATGTTACCTAGTTGGGTAATAAAACATCTGCAAGAAAAAAAACAAGCTCAGAGAGCAGTAAAGGACCGCACAGTCCTCCTCCTCCTCTTCCTCCTCCTCCCCATTCTCTTCTTACACTGATGATGTTACCTAGATGTAACATCAGCAAGGAAACCACCAAGCTCACAGAGTGCCAAGGACCCCAGAATCCTCCTCCCCCTCCTCCTCGCAAACTCCCCTCCCTTCCAGCCCTGATGATGTCACCTAGTTGGGTCACGAAACGTCTGCAAGAAAACCACCAAGCTCAGAGAGCACCAAGGACCCCATAGTTCTCTTCCTCCTCCTCCCCCTTCTTCCCCTTCTCCTCTCTGCACACCTCACTCCCTTTAGCACTGATGATGTTATCTAGTTGGGTCATGGAACGTCTTCAAGAAAACCACCAAGCTCAGAGAGCCCCAAGGACCCCTCGTTTCCCACCCTGAGCTACAAGTATTCTACAAAGCCCATCCCTTTCAAGCTCTGATGATGTTCCCTAGTTGGGTTGTGAAACATCTGCAAGGAAATAACCAAACCCAGGGAGCACCAGGGACCTCCCAGTCCTCCTCCTCCTCCTCCCCATCTCCTCTGTAAACCTTACTCCCCTCTAGAGCTAATGATGTTACCTAGTTGGGTAATGAAACGTCTGCTAGAACGCAACCAAGCTCAGAGAACATCAAGGACCTCTTCTCCTCCTCCTCCTCCTCCTCCCTGCAAACCCTCCTCCCTTCTAGCACTGATGCTACCTAGTTTGGGTAATGAAACATCAGCAAGCAAAACAACCAAGCTCAGAGAGCAGCAAAGACTCCCCCAGTCTGCCTCCTCCTCCTCCTGATGACGTTACCTAGTTGGGTCATGAAACGTCTGCCAGAAAACCACCAAGCTCAGAGAGGTCACTCCGCACTTCAACCCTGACTTTCTATAAGATTTTACAGTTGTTGACTTTACTGCTGTTATTTCCATAAGTAATCTTGCAAACCAACATAATCCAGGCGACATTAATCCTAATTCACCAAGGCCACAATTTTGTATCTTTAAAAAAAAAACCCACACAAAACCATTCTTAATCAAGCAGATTTACCTGCTTGACAAATCTCAACTGGCCGCTTAATCACAGCGCCTTTAAAATCTGCTGGCTGTAATGATAATCTAATTATATTCTAGATGAGCTATTTTAACCCTGTCTGTTACGAGATCAATTTGGTGGATCCGTCCTCGGCTATCAGAAGAGCAAAATAAGGCGAGAGAGCTGGGCATCACTACACAAACCCAGATTAAAGTTGGCTTATTTAAAATAAGGAGGACAAAATGGTCCTAAGAGATAAACAGACCTGATATATTGACAGGGAGAGAAATTATGCTGATATGGAAGATATTTCTTTTCCAACCCCCCCACCCAAACTTGGCTAAAGATAGGGTAGCTATTTTTAAGTCCCTTGTTTAAGCGAACAACAACTTTAGTTAAATTTAGGAGAGGCATCACTGCTGCAGGGATACAGTAATAAAATATAAGTTTTCCTGCTTGCTATGCAGCTTTTACTGTGCCATTATGGTTAAAAAATCAAGAGGGGGGAAAAAGTGGCTTTTAGAGAAATCTGCAAACCGCAGAGCATTTCAAAATTAATCTTGGTTGCTTTTTGCCAACTTAAACCTGGGGCTGTTTTTATAAGGAAATGATGTCCTTCGTTTAAGATGTCATTTTTTTTTTAAAGGAAAGCATTCAGATTCTCTTTAATTTACTGCAGTGAAGAGATTGAAAAGCCTCTTTCCATTTCATTTCTTAACAGCCAACTTTCTTTCAATTAGGAAGCTCACCATGGAATCCACTGGTGTTTTTATATGCGTGTGAACACTCATGCCCTAAAACCATAAATAAAACTATGGATGTTTTGCATCTGTTTTCTCCACCATTAAAAAGTTAGGGCTGCTTTTAAATATACTATATATTTTTAAATTTTTTAATGTATTGGTCCAGATTACTTGAACACTGATCAACAAACATTGGCCATTAAGATATTTGAACTGAACACCCCATGTTTACTGAATGCTGAACTTCGGAATTTTGTGTAATCCTAACTTTTCTCTGTGTGACATTTGCACAACAATTATTGTTACAAAGATGATACTACCCCCATCTACCAACCAGTTCTGCATCCATAGGGGTGAGGGAAAGGAAGTTTATTTTCCTTAGCAAGAACACAATTTCTTTACAGCATCCAAAGCAGCTACAGGTAGCTGTGCAAAGAAATATTAAGATTCGTGCAAAGAAATATTAAGATTCGTAAATGGCAGGTTTGAGATTACAATCGCTCCGACACGTTTTTCCAGTAAGATTTTTCACGACCAAATCCAGGCGCTTGCAGAATAAAAATTGCAAACAAGAGGCACCGGCTCAGATTTCTGTAATTGTGATACAGTTAACTGCCTTACACTACATCTCCACAATGCAACAGCCCAGGGATTTTAAAGAACGCTAGTGGTAGAACAGAACACGCCAGGGAGACAAAATCTGATATGATCAGAAAATTATTCCCCTAGGCCAGGGGTCTTCAAACTTGGCCCTTTTATGACTTGTGGACTTCAACTCCCAGAATTCCTCAGCCAGGCATGTGTAAGATTGGAATGAAACAGCTGATGTAAGATGGGAATGAAACAGCAGAGTCTGTGTCTCTTTAACAGCCTTTGGATAAAAGGGCAGGCTCCGCAGACGTGCGCTCTCTCTTCCGTTTACTGCTGTAACTGCTGTGTGTTGGAGCCTGCTGTATTAACACGTGTATCTATATTGTTCCTGGTGTGTGATATTGTAGACAGTGTAAGATAAACCAGCATTTAATATAGACCACTGTTTACTGTGTTTACTCCTGGGTTATCTCAGCGCAATAAGACTCTGCACGCTCTGACAGGGGGAGCCAAATTAACTCAACAACCGGGTTACTAACTTCACAACTGCAGTGATTCACTTAACCAGTGTGGCAAGAAAGGTCGTAAAGTGTGGCAAAACTCACTTCACCAATGTCTCACTTAGCAACAGAAATGTTGGGCTCGATTGTGGTCGTAAGACGAGGACTAACCTATACTATAGGCCAGAATCCATGCAGGCTTCACTCATGCTGATAATTCACATGGTAACAAACTCCTCCGCTCATTGCCTCCTTAATAATGTTTCAGGATTCGCCATCACCCTCAAATACTTAGTATACAAAAATAATCTTAACTTTTAACTGACCATAAAGGTAAAGGTAAAGGTTCCCCCGCACATGCGTGCTAGTCGTTTCCGACTCTAGGGGCCGGTGCTCATCTCCGTTTCAAAGCCGAAGAGCCAGCGCTTGTCCGAGGACGTCTCCGTGGTCATGTGGCCGGCATGACTAGACGCCAAAGGCGCAAGGAACACTGTTACCTTCCCACCGGAGTGGTCCCTATTTTTCTACTTGCATTTTTACGTGCTTTCGAACTGCTAGGTTGGCAGAAGCTGGGACGAGTAACAGGCGCTCACTCTGCTACGCGGCACTCGGGATTCGACCCACCAAACTGCTGACCTTCTGATCGACAAGCTCAGCGTCCTAACCCACTGAGCCACCGCGTCCCTGACCATATTACAGAGAATTAAAAACAGGAAGGACCCCATAGGCAGACAAAAATTCCACATCCAGTCTGAACAGCTGGCTGACCGGGCAACGAACTGTGATAACGTCCACATCTCTTGGATGGTTGCATCAAACCTTGGGATCAATATTTGACCCCTTTCAGCCAGCATTTTCAAAGGAAAGGAACCCTTAATTAACGAGACCCATCTTCTGCTCTTCTAGCGGTTAAGGCATCAGGCCAGAAAGCAAAAGGTCACGAGTTCAAGTCCGGCTTTAGCCATGAAACCAGCTGGTGACTTTGGGCCAATCCCCAGGAGACTGTGAGTTCTAGTCCCGTTTTAGGACTGGAAGCTGGTTCCCCCCCCCCCACCTCTCTCTCTCAGCCCTACCCACCTCACAGGGTTGTTGTTGTTGTTGAGGAGGAGAAAGGAGCTGGGTTGGATGTGTTTGCCCCCTTAGTTGTAAATCTCTCACGTGCAAAAAAACACTGGAAGTTAACAGACAGAAAAATGACAACTGCTCAGAATATCCATCGACAGTTCCCTTTTGCAACAACCTTCCCACTCTTCCTGCTCTTGCAGACCTCCTCAAACTAAGCCTCCCCCCCCCCACTTCGGCCTTTGGAGTGTATTCCCCCAAAATAAAAAGTTTCTCCCAGCTGGCAGGAAGCGTAAAGAAGAGATGGCAGCATCATGTGCCATCTGTCCAGGAGGCAATCAGGTCAAGGCAAAAGGGCGCCAGTTGAATCTTGGGGCTGCTACAACCGGGTAATGCCCGAAACGGGCAGTCAGCAGAGCAAAGGGAAGAAAATATCCAAAATAAAAATAGGATGATATTTTCCAGCTGGATAATGAAACGTCTGCAAGAAAAGCACCATGCTCAGATAGCACCAAGAAACACACAGTCCTCCTCCTCCTCCTCCTCCTCCTCCTCCTCCTCCTGTCTGCTTGTTGCTCCTTTCTAGCACTGATGATTTTATTACCTAGTTGGGTAATAAAATGTCTGGAAGGAAACAACCGAACTCAAGAGAGCACCAAGTACCCTATAGTCCTTCCTTCCTTCCTTCCTTCCTTCCTTCCTTCCTTCCTTCCTTCCTTCCTTTCCTTCCTTCCTTTCCTTCCTTCCTTCCTTCCTTCCTTCCTTCCTTCCTTCCTTCCTTCCTTCCCTCCCTCCCTCCCTCCCCATACATTCCACTCCTTTCTAGCATTGATGACGTTACCTAGTTTGGGTAATAAAATGTCTGGAAGGAAACAACCGAACTCAAGAGAGCACCAAGTACCCTATAGTCCTTCCTTCCTTCCTTCCTTCCTTCCTTCCTTCCTTCCTTCCTTCCTTCCTTCCTTCCTTCCTTTCCTTCCTTCCTTCCTTCCTTCCTTCCTTCCCTCCCTCCCTCCCTCCCCATACATTCCACTCCTTTCTAGCATTGATGACGTTACCTAGTTTGGGTAATAAAATGTCTGGAAAAAAACTCACCAAACCCATCAAGGACCCCAGAATCCTCCTCCTCCTCCTCCTCCTAGCCCCATCCCTTTCTAGCACTGATGATGTTACCTAGTTGGGTCATGAAACATCTACAAGAAAACAAACAAGCTCAGAGGGTACCTAGAACCTCACAGTCCGTCCTTCCTTCTTTTCCTTCCTTCCTTCCTCCTCCTCTCCATAAATTCCACTCCCTTCTAGCAATGATGATGTTACCTAGTTGGGTAATAAAATGTCTGCAAGCAAAGGACCAAACTCGGAGAGCACCAAGGACCCCACAGTCCTTCCTTCCTTCCTTCCTTCCTTCCTTCCTTCCTTCCTTCCTTCCTTCCTTCCTTCCTTCCTTCCTTCCTTCCTCTCTCCCTCCCTCCCTCCCTCCCTCCTCTCCATAAATTCCACTCCCTTCTAGCACTGATGATGTTACCTAGTTGGGTAATAAAATGTCTGCAAGCAAAGGACCAAACTCGGAGAGCACCAAGGACCCCCTACAAAATGCAGCTAGTTGTTGACTTACAACAGTTCATTTAGCGACTGTTCAAACACCACTGAAAAGAGTGATTTATGACCGTTTTTCACACTTAACGACCTTTGCAGCATCCCCCAGAGTCACCTGATCGAAACTCAAAGAGTTTGCGACCTTCTGACAAGCCAGATTCACTTAACAACGGCGTGGCTAACTTAACAAGTGCAGGGCTTCACTTAACAAAGGGGGCAAGGGAGATTTAGATTTAGATTTTATTAGATTTATATACCGCCCTTTCCCGAAGGACTCAGGGCGGTTTACAGGGCATTTTAAAATCATATCAATATAAGTACAAAGTTAAAAGAGAATTAAAAGATTAAATTATCCCTGAAAATAAAACCCCAGTTAAAATTCTCAGCCTGGGTCAGAGAGCTCAAAGAGCCAGGTCTTCAGGTCCCGGCGGAAGGAGGAGGTAAAATTCACTTAGCCGACGTCTCACTTAGCAACGGAAATTTTGGACTGGATTGTGGTCGTAAGTTGAGGATCACCCGTTAATATGGGCTCTGCAGGCCCACTCACCTTGCTACCAACCCAAATAGGTGTAAAAAAGCATCCTTCATCACAAGGATCTCACACACACACACACACACACACACACACACAGACATTTTTAGGGAAGCCAGCCAGTCTAACAACTCAGGACTTTATCCCAAACTGCAGGGGTCTGCAACCTTGCCAACTTTTAAAGACATAGCTGACTGAGGAATTCTGGGAGCTGAGGTCAACAAGTCTTAAAAGTTGTCATGGTTGCAGACCCTGGTCCCCAAAGACAGCCAGTCAAAGGCACCCCAATACCAATAAGGCTTCACCTCAAGGGGCCTCTAGACACGGCCTTTCCACAAAGGGAAGCAAGCAGAGATTGAACCCAGGCTTGGCAACCCCACCTGGCAGCCCCGCCTTTTTTCCCCACCTCCACCCCAAATCTCATCCCACCCCTCCACCCCCTCCTCCCTCCCTCAACTTCTGGCTGATGCGTGGGAAAACCAGGCTGCAAGCGAAGGAGAAGTTTTTGGGGGAGCGCAAGTGGGGGACACGGGGACCCCGGAGCAGCTTCAGGAGTGGGGGGCGGGGGAGAAGAGAGAGAGAGAGAGAAGGAGAGAGAGAGAGAGAGAGGGAGAGAGAGGGAGAGAGAGAGAGAGAGAGAGAGAGAGAGGGAGAGAGAGAGAGAGAGAGAGAGAGAGAGAGAGAAGCAGAGAAGGGATTCCCCCCCTCCCCATTTTTCTATCCGGCCTCAAGGGACAGCCTCGCCTTTCTTCCTTTCCCCCCCTTCCCTTCCCCTCCCCACTGCCTTCCTCCCCCCCCACACACACCCCAAGCGGACCCTCCGGAGCCTTTTTTCCAGGGCGAAAGAGGGGCGGGGCGCCTCTCTCCACCCCCCACCCACCCCTCCCACTGCAGGGTTCCCACGCGGCACAAAGCGGGGTCTTGTTTAGCCCCAAGCAGTTAAGGGTCGCTCTCCCCCCCTCCCCTTTTTTTCCCCTTTTTTGCAAGCCAGAGGCCGGGTGGGCGTTGCTGCCCACCCCTCTCTTCCCTTCCCCTCCCTCCCTCCCTCCCTCCCTCCCCTTCCCCACGGCTGGCAAACAATGCCTCCCGTGCAAGGGATGAAGAAGAAAGGGATGTTCCTTCTCAAGCAGCCGCCGCAGCCTGGCGGGGAGGGGTGGGGTGGGGTGGGGGTGTACAAGGCAAGCCTGGCTGGGATGTGTGTGTGTGTGTGTGTGTGGGTGGGTGGGTGGGTGGGTGGAGGATGGAGGAGTGGGGAGGGGGACGCGAAGGGAGAAAGGTGCAAACCTGGCCTCGGGCGGAGGAGCTGCGCTGCTCGGAGGAAGAGGAGGAGGAAGAGGAGGAGGAGGAGGCCGCTGCGAGGACCGCTGAGCATCTTCCGCGCCCGCCGCGAGCGCTCTGCCCTGCGCCGCGCGAGAGCCGGCGGGTTCCCACGAGCAGCAGGAGGAGGAGGAGGAGGGGGGAGGGGGGGAGGCAGGGGGCGGTGCCGCCGGGCTGGCTCCACCCACCTCTCCCACCCCCCACTCACTCCAGCTAGGGTAGCCCACCCCTCACTCCTAGCAATGGCTAGTCTGGGAAGAGCAAATTCATGCGTTCTCGTTCTCTCTCTCTCTCTCTCTCTCTCTCTCTCTCTCTCTCTCTCTCTCTCTCTCTCACACACACACACACACACATTTAATGACTTTCATGATTTATTACCATAATTCTGGGCTCAAATGTTTGTAAATTAAGGACTACCTGTATATTTCATATGTACAACTAAACACACACACAGAGAGATACATGTGTTTGTACAAATACATAAATACAGTTATAATGTCTATTTATGTATTTATACAAACACATCTCTCTCTCTCTCTCTCTCTCTCTCTCTCTCTCTCTCTCTCTCTCTCTCTCTCACACACACACACACACACACACACACACACCGTGGTTACTCAGTCCCGAGGGTCCCTTACCCAGGGTTGCATTCCCGCGACCCGCCTTCCTTCACGCGTCGGCGCGAGGCACAGCAGCAGCAGCAGCTGCTGCCGCCGCCAAGTTGGTCTTGGCCGTCCAACCTCCGGGGCTGCGTTCCCACGACCCTTCTAGACTCTTTCTCCTCCACCACCACCACCACCCCGGGAGTTAAAGGAATGGGGATGGGTCCGCGTTGCAAACGGTCCTCTGAACGTGTCCCCCCTGGCACGGGTCGCGGGCGAGGGGGGGGGCGTTGGCCGGTGGGGGCGCAATTCTGATGGGTTTGGGGTTGGATTTAGTTTGAACGCCGTTTTTATTATTGTATTATATTGGGCATGATTATTTAATTCTTTTTAACTCTTTTTCACTTTTGTATTTATATTTTGATATTTATTGCCCTGTACACCGCCCTGAGTCATTCGGGAGAAGGGCGGTATAAAAATTTAATTAATAATAATAATAATAATAATAATAATAATAATAATAATAATAATAATAATAATAATAATAATAATAATAATAATAATAATAATTCAAGCCAAGCTGGTTCCTGGCCTCCATGGAGACTTCTTCACACGAACACGCCCCCCCTCCACCCCTACCTCCTGGCTTAAAGCGAAGCGGCGGGGGTAGGGGGGCTGGGCTCCTCCCGTCGGGCCGGGCCAGAAGGCAGAGGTGCGAAGGGTGCAGCTCGGCTTGCAAACCCGCGACACCCGGGGCTGCAAAGCTTAAGCCAAGTAGGGTCGTGTGAACCCAAGCGCGGGCCGGGTTGGGGGGGAAAGAGAAGCGCAGTTCTCGTGTTTTACAGGGGGCATTGGGGGGGGGGGGGGAAATAGGGGCAAATAGAGCTTGCTAGGGCTGGGCACGGTCCGAGAAGGGATTTCCCCTGCAGCACGGGCTGCTAAGACCAGGGGGTCTTCAAACTTGGCCCTTTTAGGACTTGTGGACTTCAACTCCCAGAATTCCTCAGCCAGCCTTGCTGGCTGAGGAATTCTGGGAGTTGAAGTCCACAAGTCCTAAAAGGGCCAAGTTTGAAGACCCCTGGCTAAGACTTATGGAAGGAATGGATAGCAGAGGGGCGGAACTTCGGATATTTACAGAAAAGCACTTTGCACGGCGCAACCGCTGAGCTAAGCAAGCTGCCCGGGCATTTTTGGGGGTGTCCTCTTCCCTCACCCCCCCACCCCCAACCCATTTGCCGTCCTGTTCATTTGAAAGTTGATCTTGCAAAGCCACGACGCCGTTGCTTTTCCTTCATGGCCTTCTTTCTTTTCTTTTTTTTTAAAAAAAAGGGGGAAAAAAAAATTAAAATGCAAGTTTTGCTTATTCCTGCAAAGGCGCAAAGCTTTTCCCGCAGGGGCGAAAGCCATTGGAGCGAGAAAAGGGGGGGAGCGGAGGGGGGAGCGAGCGAAAGAAGGAAGAGCCGGTGAGGGAGGCACAGAGACAGAGAGAGAAAAAACGAAGGCCGTCGGAGGGAGGGGAGGAAAGCAAGCGGAACGGCGGCGTCTCTAGAGCGACCGGGAAAAAACAACGAATCGGCGCGGCGCGCGGAGCACAAAGGGGCGGGGCGGGAGGAGGAGGAGGAAGAGGGGAGTCGATTCGGCCTAGAGCGCATGCGCCCGCGGAGGAGGCGCGGCGGGCCAATCGGAGCGCTGCTTCTTGAATGGTGGGTGGTGGCGCCCGGAAGCGGCTGCTGGGTGGAAGTTGAAGGTGCCGCTCGAGCCGCCGAGGGTGAGTTGGGGGCCGACGCTCCGGGCCCGGAGGTTTGGGGGCGGGTACTGGACCGGAAGCGGGGCCCCTGAGGGTCTGGGGGACGCCGCGGGGCCTGACGGGAACGACGATTATCTTTGGGCCGGGGGTAGTTCGGGCACTGTCAGTGGACTTCAAGTCCCGTCGGCCCCCCGCCTGTAACTGCCTGACGAGGGATTGTGGGAGTTGTAGTCCGGGAAGCCTAATGCGCCGTGGCATCTCTTTAGCTGGGGATGATGGGTTTGAACCTTCGCTGGGGGAGGACTCTTGGCAGGGAGAGCGGGGTTTAAGTCCCCCCTCAGCCCTGGGGACTTTGGACCCCTCCCTCTATCAGCTCGGTCTACTCCGCAGGGTTGTGTGGCAGTTGTCACGTTGGTATAGGACAGTCCTCGACTTACATCCATTCGTTTAGTGGCCATTTGGAAGTTACCACACCACGGAAAAGAGTGACTTTCGCATGACCGCAGCAGCATCCCTGGGATTGTGTGATCAACGTTCAGAGGCTTGGCAACTGACTCATATTTATGACGGTCGCAGTGTCCCAGCGTCACATGATCCCCTTTTGCGGCCTTCTAAGGAGGGAAGCCAGCTTCACTTAACAACCGTGTTACTAACTTAACAACTGCAGTGATTCATTTAACAACTGCTGCAAGGGAGGTCGTGAAATGGGACAAAGCTCACTTAACAAACTGTCTCACTTAGCAATTGTGGTCATAAGTCAAGGGCTACATGGATGAAAGCTGTTGTCTGGCAGTCCAGGAGTGAGACTAGATGCTCTCCAAGTTCCCATTGTTCTGGGGTCACGTGATCCCCTTTTGCGACCTTCTGACCAGCAAAGTCAATGGGGAAGCCAGATTCACTTAACAACTTATTACTAGCATAACTGCAGTGATTCATTTAACAACTGTGGCAAGAAAGTTCTTAGAATGGGGCAAAACTCACTTAACTGTCTTTCTTAGCAATGGGCTCAATTGTGGTCGTATGTTGAGGACTACCTGTATAGCTTCCCGTCTCACATGCAATGGTGATTCTGGACGTGGACATAATAAAACAATCCAATGCATAAGAGCCACTGAAAGCAGCTGTGTGAATTGAAAAGATAAAAAGAGAGTTTAAAAACAAAATAGCTCTAGACCCAGAAAATGGGATAATGTAGTAATTGGGTTAAATGTGAGTTTTGTGGGTTTTCTGAGACAGGCCAAGTTGCAAAAAAAGCATTTTTTTCCTTTTGTCTTGTTTTATTGATATATAGGGCAAATGTCCTGGCTTTCTTTGAAATCCACTTTTTTGTTCTCATATCATAGATTGTCTTCTGAGGAGTTGGCGCAGGCTACTTTTATCCTGCTTCAATAATGACTTTGAAAATAAAGTTGGGGTGAGGGGCGCTTTGGCTTTGACATTTGCATCACATTAGAGCAGGGGCTCTAATGCCGGCCCGCAGGCTGGATGCGTCATCTGGAAGCTGCACCCACCCCATTGCCGGCAATGTCAAAACCCATACCGACATAGCAAGTTTGACATGTCTATTTTGAGTGAATTTAGCTTAGGATAGCTGGTTTAAAATGCTTGACAAATGACCAAACCAGGGGTCTTCAAACTTGGCCCTTTTATGACTTGTGGACTTCAACTGCCAGAATTCCTCAGCCAGCGTGCCTGGCTGAGGAATTCTGGAAGTTGAAGTCCACAACTCATAAAAGGGCCACGTGTGAAGACCCCTGGACTAAACCATGTGTCTTAGCCTCTTTAAAAGACCATTATTTAAAGACATGATGGCTTTATAAAATGTGTGGGTCAGTATACTGGGCAAACCCAGATGCATGGGTTAATTATTGAGTCAGGCCAAGAATTTGGTTATCCTAATTGTTGATACTGTGGAGCCCTTGATGCTGTCTGATTTTGATTGGTTGTAAATATTTCATTACCTGTAAAAGGCATGCGGGACAGACTTTGGGAGATGGAGCAAAGACACAAATACTGCCTAGGGCAGAGGTCCCCAACCTTTCATGATTTGCAGCCCAGAGCGGGGGGGGGGAGGGGGGAGGGAAGAAGGGATGGTTTTGTGTGGGGTGGTGGTGGACATGTGCGTGCACACGAACACCCATTACTCATTCAAGTGCGGCTGCAAACACCCGCAACACTTGTGCCAATGGGGCTACAAACATCTGCAATGCCCAATACGCTCACGCAAATGGGGCTGTGAACACCCGTGATGCTTGCGTGAGTGGTGCTGTGTGTGCGTGGACAGTGATTATATGTTACTTATATGTTAGGGTGTAGGTCTAGACCAGGGGAATTCTGGGAGTTGAAGTCCATGAGTCATAAAAGAGCCGAGGTTGCCTACCCCTGGTCTAGACTAGACATATGTTGTATATAGTATATTTTAAGTGTGTTATGTAAGTAACACGTGAGAGCAAGCAACTAAATTTCATTTTTAATGTCTGCCGTTGTGCCCACAGGGAAAAAAATGACAATAAAGGTTAATCTAATCTAATCTAATCTAATCTAATCTAATCTAATCACTGGCCAGCTATTCATGCGGCCTGGTGGCCAGTAGGCCGTGGGCCAAGGCCTAGGGCAGGGGTAGGCAACCTTGGCTCTTTTATGACTGGTGGGCTTCAACTCCCATGCTGGCTCAGGAATTCTGGGAGCTGAAGTCCACGAGTCATAAAAAGGCCAAGGTTGCTTAGCCCTGGCCTAGGGGAAGAGTCAGATAAGAGACAGCCTAGCCTGCTGCTGCATAACCGGTGGAGAAAGAGACTCGGGTGGAGAAAGAGACTCGGAAGGAATCCTCCCTCTGTCTTGAATGTTCAGACTTGCAAGATTGATTATCAGCCTTGCCCAGATAAACCAGACAGGAAATGCTGGCAGGTGTACTAATTCTACTTTAGCGTAAGGGCTACATTGACAAAATCTTGCAAATCCAAAACCTTTCACTACTACAGGAACGAGAAGAAAGAGATACTTTTGGTTGCAGGATAGGACAATTCTGAAGGCCTTTTGTGTGTGTGTGTTTTTAAGATAACGAAAAGGGTACAGACACCTTGTAAGTAAAGCATCAGGTTTACAGATGAGTTTCAGGGTTATTTCCAAGCAACCTGTAGAAAACAGGAAAGGTTCTCATTTGAAATAGGTAGTCCTCGCCTTAGGACCGCAACGGAGCCCAAAATTTCTGCCGCCAAGTGAGACAGATGTTAACTGAGTTTTGCCCCATTAGTTGACCTTTCTTGCCACCGTGATTAAGCAAACTGTTACAGTTGTGCTGCTTCCCCATTGACTTTGCTTGTCTGAAGGTCACAAAAGCGGCTCGGGTGAATCTGAGACACCGCAACCGTCATAAATATGAGTCGGTTGCCAAGCCTCTGAATTTTGTGCATGTGGCCATAGATAAGATAAGATAACCTTTATTGTCATTTTTCTTTTCTTTTTTTACTGTGGGCACAACGGCACACATCAAAAGTGAAATTTAGTTGCCCGCTCTCAAAGTGAAACACATACATGACACACACCCAAACATACTATATACTAGGAATGCTGCAGTGGTCCTAAAGGTGAAAAACAGCCATAAGTCAATTTTTTTTCTCAATGCCATTGTAACTTTGAACAGTCATTCACAAGGACTATCTGTAATTTGAGAAGCTTCAGCTAGCTGGTTTAAGCTGTTTTGAGTTTCGTGCACCCTTGTGACTGTGTTCCTGATCCGACTGCCTACTAATTTGGGAATAAATCCAACTGTGTTCAGGGCTGCTCGCTCTTGGACCAAGAGGCAGAAAATTTTATTATGCCCACGGAGTCCTATTCTGAGTTACAGTTATTTAAATTCTGGACCCTATTCCACCCTTTTTAAAATCGCACTAGTAAATAAATGATTTCAGAAAACAGATGCAGACGTCTACACTGTTACCCCTTTCACCATATGGAACAAATGTAATCTTTAGTTGAAACACATCAAGGCAACTGTGGCAATTTTCCCAAAGCAATTTTTGGCTACAACAGGAAGATCATCTGTTTTTTGTTTGGGGTTTTTTTTTGCTTTTTTTTCCTACTAGGGAAACTTAAGGACGTATTAAAGACTAATTACTTTTCCTCAGCAGACCTGGGTGATAGGTAAACTTGCAACTAGGAATTTTATTCTGTCTTTTGGATGGGACCAAACCAACTATAATTAGCTGTATGGAAATAAATGTGTGCATTTTGTGACATCTTTAAGAAATTCATTATTGCGTAAGCTATTTTCAATTCCCTTAGATACAAAAAAGCGAAACCATTCTAAGTCAACTCTGATCTAGACTTATGAAGCTACAAGGGGAACAGAAAATTGGTATTAAAGATCTAAGTTAAAACTCGTTTCTAGTTTTAGAATTGAATTCTGGAGGAATTCAAAGTTACTTTATAAGATTCTAATCAAGGAGATTGAACTAGCCTTTCGCATGTCAGTGAAAGAGGATTCTTGGTTTTTTTATGATAATATATGGAGATTTTCTGATGGTGTAATACGGTTCATAAAAAGAAATAATCTTTTCATCTCGGTTGAGTGGAACTGATATTCAAGTGCACGGTTAAACCTATTTTAATGAAATTTGTGTATATCTTCCAAAAACATTATTTGGATTGATTAATATTAGCTAGTATTCTAAATAATTCTTGCATTTTTAAACTCAACCCATATTTGAAAACCAAGGACATTCACATTTTTCCTAAGTGGGGAAAAATCTAAAGAAAAATCAGAACAGGAAACCTATAATAAAAGTTGTCTATGCAGAGTGTGGTAGGTTAAACAATAGTTGGGTTGACCTCACCATAAACCATGATCTTTGAACATTTTTCTAAGGCACAATTGGCTGAATTCACATTGTGTTGAGCCATAAACCATGATTTACAAATCACAGTGGCTGGATTCATGCCATGTTTAAGCTATTATATGCATTATCTACTATTGTTGCTTCATGATTTGTGAAGAGAAAGGACTGGGAATTTATATATGGGCTGTAAAAGTAATAAATAATAAAGTAATTCTGGCTTGTGTCAAAGTTTATATGGCTTGAACAGTGAAATAAACATCAATTATCCAAAGGCTTTGAAAATGATAGCTCCTGAATATGTTTTAGAAAGTATTCTTAGTCACCAGAACAGGAAATAAGAAATTAACATAGTGGCTTTATAAATGGATGAATATTTTATCCAGTAAACTACAAGCTAGCATGAGTTCCAATGGCTTTCTGCTCCTTTTCAGAAGAGTTCTTAAGCATAATATTGCTTCTAATTATCTCTACCCTTGCATATTTCAGCTGTTCATTAGCACTTCATTCCAGCCTGCAATATTTATTCTGTACAACTTAGGAAACCAAATCACTTCCTCAGTGATCTATCTTGCAAAGAGCGTGGGTTTTGTAGGATTAAAAAAAAATAAATCCACAAGCTTTATACTGCTGCCTTTTTGTCTCTCTATCCCTCAAAAATCTGTTAACTGCAGCCCTTGCTGTGGATGTGTCAATAATAATAATAATAATAATAATAATAATAATAATAATAATAATAATAATAATAATATATTAGATATTATAATAATATAAAAAGAATCAACACTCTATAGCAACAAGTGTGGCTCAAACAATTCTGTACTGTACAGATAAAATACAGGCAGTGCTCAACTTACAGCAATTCATTTAGTGTCCATTAAAAGTTACAGCTGACTTATAACGCTTTTTTTGCACTCACACGATCAAAATTCGGATGTTTGGCAACCGACTCGTCTTTATGACGGTTTGCAGTGTCCTGAGGTCATGTGATCCCCTTTTGCAGCCTTCTGACAAGCAAAGAAAACAGGTTGCCTTAACAAACCTGTTGCCAATTTAACTACTGCAGTGATTCACTTAACAACTGTGGCAAGAAAGGTCGTAAACGGGCAAAACTCATTTAACAACTGTCCTGCTTAGCAGTAGAAACGTTGGGCTCCGCTGTGGTTATAAGTCAAGGACCGCCTGTATCATATTTCCGACCGTGATTTAGTAGCGGGAAAGCTCTGGAGCGGCATAAATATTAAGAGGAAGAAAAAAAAAGTAGCATGGTCAATTTTGAAAAAACGGATCCTGCATTTCAGGTTTTCTATTAAAATCTACAAAGGGAATTGAAATCCAGGTTGGCAATAAAAATGGACAACCCGAACGGGCATCTCTTGTGCTCATTAAAATAAAAGCTTGTACATCTAGATCCATCGCATGAATAGGAACTCAGAGACCTCTCCTGAGTGATGTCGCCACGTGATCTTTTTAATTATGGGATGCTTTTCAGGGAGACACCTACGGCTAACAAGACATGTGTCTCAAGACTTCTAGGTGGAAGCAATTTTCCTAAATGTGTCTCAACCTTGGCAACTTGAAGATGTATGGACTTCAGCTTCCAGAATTCCCATGGTGGCTGGGGAATTCTGGGAGTTGAAGTCCACACATCTTCAACAGCCAAGGTTGAGAAACACTGTTCTAAACAATAGCGTGCCCTGGTTTGATCCCATTGGTAAAAAAAAAACCACTTGTGTTTTTTTTCCCCTCCCCTTTCGTTCTGAGGACGACTTAAAAATCAAAGCCCGCTGCCTTTTTTTGTAAAATCTTAACTATGGCTGTTCTCTATTCAGATAGAATTAAGTGAGCATTTTGCATTGGTTAGACAACGAACTGGCAAATCAAGGCGCTGAATAGATTTCAATTATTATAACAATGTTAAGCTGTCATGTTTTTAACAGATCTATATCAAGCTGATCACTTAGAATAAATAAAATATGGAGCAAAGGGTGATAATAAGAAGCAGTGATGCGAGACAGACAAAATATTGGAAATGTCAGCCTTAATGTACCCATCACTCTTTGATTTATATCTCATTCTGCTCTGGTCTTTTCCTGGCTGCTCCTGCGAGCATGTCATTAATAATGACTTCACCTTTAGAGCTTCGTAGTCATCTTTTAAGAATTGCCGTTAAGTTTAAAACAATGCCAGCTTCTGATCAATTCGCACGTGGGGCAGGTTTTTTGGTTTTTTTAAAAGCATTATTTATTTATTTATTTATTTATTTATTTATTTATTTATTTATTTATTTAATTAATTAATTGGATTTGTATACCGCCCTTTCCCGAAGGACTCAGGGCAGTTCACAGGGTAATTAAAACAAGAAATACAAAAATTAAAAACAATTAAAAAGATGAAGTGATTGATGGCCCAACTCTGCAAATAAATCTAGGCAAGTAAGCTTGGGGTCATCTTCCAGCAACAGAGCTGGCCAATTCACCAAGTGGAGATACAAGACACACACACACACCCGCCCACACACACAATTATTTCCCACCAACAAAAACATATTCTCAATTCCACTGACTAATACGCATGCAGATATTATACAGGTTGTCCTTGACTTTTAGTGACCCAAGTTAGCTTCCCATAACCTGATTGTCACAGTAGGTGGCAGCAACTTTCTGACCTTGGAAAAAGATCCCGATTAATGTTTGGATGAGGGAGCTCATGGGAATTGGATCAGAATTGTAGAATAATCTTGGGGCGGAGGGGAGGGGGAAACTCCATAAAGAAGGCAGTGGATACTCGCTATGAATCCAAATGGGTCTTTTAAACCCTTGGGATGCTCACAAAACTCCCGTTTATTTTTCATCTCGAGGCAAGTTGATGTTCCTCAACCAGGGCTGGTGGAGAAGACAGGACGTAACTGGCTTAATTAAGATTCAGCAAGATTCTCTTGTGGGTCCGTTGCTTTGTTTGTTTTCAGGAGGCCGAGGCTGTTCCTGAAAGAGGTCACTCACTGTCCGATGTAGTATTCTGTGAGTTGAGTTGACGCAACTCCTCCCTTTGAGCGGGCCGATAAGAGGTGCAGTGGCGCTCAAAATTGCATGGTTGCCTAAAGGCACCGCAACCCATTTGTACTGTCCAACTGTTGAGTCGAGTAGTCCTTGCTCCAAGTTGTGGCTGGGGAATTCTGGGAGTTTATTTATTTATTTATTTAATTTTATTTATATACCGCCCTTCTCCCGAAGGACTCAGGGCGGTGAACAGGGCAGATGTATAAAATACAAAAAATACAAAAGTTAAAAAGAATTAAACATAATGCCCGAGGTAAAAAAACAATAAATACAAATATTAAGAACAATAAAAAAACCCAACCAAACCCCCATCAGGCCAAGCCGGCTTGTTCAAACAAGTGCGTTTTCAGATCGGAGGTTGAAGTCCACCCATCTTAAAGTGGCCGAGATTGAGAAACAACTGGCTTAAATAATTGAGCCTTGGTGGAGCAGTGGGCTAATGCCTCCTTAAGTAACACCAGCTGCCTGCAACTAGTGCAGGTTCGCGTCCCACCAGGCTCAAGGTTGACTCAGCCTTCCATCCTTCCGAGGTAGGTAAAATGAGGACCCAGATTGTTGGGGGCAATAAGCTGACTTTGTAATAATGCTGCTTGGGGGGGGGGGCAAATCCTTCCGAGGTAGGTAAAATGAGGACCCAGATTGTTGGGGGCAATAAGGTGACTTTGTAATAATGCCGCTTGGGGTGTGTGTGAAAGCCCTAATAAGCAGGCATATACATAGAATGAAGGCTACTGCTAAGCTTGTAAGCCGCCCTGAGTCTTCGGAGAAGGGCAGGATATAAATGGAATTAAAATAAATAAATAAATAAAATAAATAAAATATTTGAGCACACTTTTGCCAACGCTTAGCAATTTGGGGGGTGGGTTGTTTCCCCCTCCCACGATTCTCCAGTAAATTCTCAGTGGGCTACTCAGTGAGAAATCTCCGCTATTGAGAGTAGAGAGCGGCAGCTAACATACGCTTGTTTAATCTCAAGACTCTGTTAATAAACGGAGTGATTTAATAATATCGTTTGCCGTTACATTGCAGAATGGCAATGTCTTACAAAGCGACTGGCGCGAGCTAGCCTGCCTTTTAATATTGCTCCCAACACATTTTTTCCCCCCATTGGCTCTGCATTTTAAATGCCCTTTTTAATATCCCCGTATATTTCATTATCAGCTTAAAGGTCCCCTCTCTTGGAATGCATTCCAGGAGGAATAATATATCGAATGAGGAAGTTGTATTAAAGGAAGGTACAGCTGGAAAGCTGGAGAGAAAAATCTACATTACAGAAGACTATGTCTGCGCTGGCCTATACAGACGGTCCTCAACTTACGGCCGCAACTCGGCCCAAAATTCACGTTTGCTAAGTGAGGCATTTGTTAAGCGAGTTTTTACGACTTTTATGACTTTTCTTGCCTCCATTGTTAAGTGAATCACTGCCGTTGTTAAGTTAATAACACGGTTGTTAAATGAATCTGGCTTCCCCCATTGACTTTGCTTGTCAGAAGGTCACAAAAGGGGATTGTGTGACCCTGGGACGCTGCGACCGTCGTAAATATGAGTCAATTGCCAAAAGCATCTGAATTTTGATCATGTGACCGTGAGGATGGGCCAACGGTCCTACGTGTGAAAACTGGTCTTAAGCCATTTTTTTCCCCGTGCCGTTGTAACTGGACAGTCACTAAATGAACTGTTGTAAGTTGAGGACTCCCTGCACTAAAATACAGGTGGTCCTCGACTTACATCCATTCGTTTAGCGACAATTTGAAGTCACAACGGCACTGTAAGAAGCGACTTACGACCGTTGCATCCTCCCCACGGTCAAGGGATCAAAATTCAGACCCTTGGCAACTGACTCACATTTATGACGGTCGCAATGTCCAGGGGTCACCTGATCGCTTCTTGCGGCCTTCTGACCAAGTGGCGAAACCAGATTCCCTTAACGACTGCATTTCCAGCTTAGCAGCTGCAGTGATTCACTTAACAACTGTGGCAAAGAAAGTTGTAAAATGGGGCAAAACTCACTTCACAAATGTCTCACTTAGCGACGGAGGTTTCGGGCTCAATTGTCGTAAATCAAGGACCACCTGTAATAGTAAAAGCTCTTATCACCCGCTGCTACGCCTTGGGGCCAGCTCCAGAGACCTACAAATCTGGTTAGGCAATGGATTTCTTTTTAAATGGGATGGAAGGCCTGATTAATTTCACCTCCCTGACAAAATACCATCCTTGTTCTTTTTCATATCTAAAGCAGAAACAGAAATACAGGAGGGCTGTGGTGCTGGCTTTGGTGTTTTTGCAGCCAGATGTGTCTCTCTAGCAACAGCAGAGCGATTAAATGTTATTTTTGGTACCAGTCCGAGCCAGGTGAAACACTGTGGAAAATTTCTTTTTTTTTTCTTTTCTTTTTTGCTGTGGGAATTTTAAAATATAGGCTACCTTAAGGAGGACACCCTGAATGGCAGATCCTGAAGGAGAAGCCAAGTCCCCAGCGTGGTGGGAGCGGGTTGCGATCTCTTTTTGTCGGCAGCCGTACTCTTGGGCTCATAAACGTAATTTAATTTGTTTTCAATAAAACCGCTTGATCATCGCTCACTGGGGCAAGGTGAAGTCAATTATCCAGAGCAGCTAAGAGTTCGGCTATTGATTCGTTTTCCCTCTGTCTCTGCATTCTGGAAAGCTCTCAAGGCTGGCAAGCTATTTTTGTTTGGCAGATGTGGTGGGCGGGGGGGGAGCATCGTTTCGGTTACTCACATTTTAATCCTTGTTTTCAGTGGGAAGGAGATGAATGCACAAAGCTTTGTTTTAATGCTAGGTACTGTTCTCAGCGGGGCAGCGTGGAAAACACTCAGCAAGCCTTGCAAGACTCCGATCGCCAAGGGACACGGGTCGCACCACCCACGCGTGGCCAGAATCTTTAAACCTGGTTTTGGAAATGAGAGGAGCCGGGTTTAGGTAGCCCTCGCAACGGAGCCCAACGTTTGCGCGGCTAAGTGAGTTTTGTCCCGCGTTACAACTTTTCCTTGCCGTGCTGGTTAAGGGAATCCCTGCGTCAGCGGCACGTCTGTTAAGCGGATCTGCCTTCCCCGTTGACTTTGCTCATCAGGAAGTCAAAAAAGGGGATCACTTGATCCCCCCGGGACACTGTAACTGTCATAAATACGGATCACCTGCCAAGCACGTGGATTCGGATCACCTGGCCAGCGGTTGCAAGTGGGGGAAAAGGTCATACATCAGTTTGTCCAGCCGCTAAATGAACTGTGGCACGTTGGACTACCTGTGGTGTGTGTAATAGGGTCACAAACCAGGATGAACTTAACGATTTCCGAGCCTGATCAGCTGTCCATGTTTCCTTTGCAGCCGGCATCTGGAAGGATGACCTTTTGCTGACCACCTCTGCGAGGCCACTCACCTTCCCCCACCTGTAACCCATGTGCATTCTTTTCTTTAAGTTTGACCCACGACCTGTGTCCAAAAATGCCTACAGGTAAGGTGCAGTTCCGCTTGCTGTCTCTTATCAGTATGCTTGTCGTCGCGCTTGCTCGGGTTTGGACATTCCATCGTGGCTAAACAATCTCAGTGAGAGTCTTAGATTCTTAAATGAGTCTCTGCTTTGTCTGTCAACCTTAAAGCTCTTTGGACTTGTGGATTACGAGGGGATATCCTGTGTCCCTTTTGGCCTCCTTGCTGATCTGGGGTTAACACCGTCATGTCTTGCTGTGCACGTAACACCATCGTGGCTTACTGTACACATAACTGCATCATGGCTTACCGTACACGTAACACCATCGTGTCTTGCTGTACACATACCCAAAGCAGCTGTAGCGGTAATTTGATTGTTCGCGTTGTTATAATTTAGTCCAGGAGAGACATGGAATGTAACCAGAGGGACCGTAATCTGTATCGCCATCCATTACCGCGCTGTTTCTCAACCTTAGCAACTTTTAAGAGGTATGGACTTCAACTCCCAGAATTCCCCAGCCAGCATGGGGATAACAGATGCAAACGAGAAGTCTTTAAACCTGGAGAGTCATGACTTATAATAGCCTGGGTCCTTTCCAACAGGGAGCTAAGGCCTTATTGAAAGCAACTTCACAAGGGACACAACTTCTAATTCTTCACCACTAGCAAAGCTGCTGTAGGGACCCAGTTCACACATTGGCCTAGCCCGGGATACAAGTTGTAAGGGACACTTTCCCCCTTAAATTAGTTTAACGGTGTCTTAATTTCTAATTCTATTTTCATTTTCCAACTAAAGCCCAACCCATTTGTAGGCCACAAGAAGTGGCTGGTGATTGGTTTTTGCTATAATTGGCTAAATCAATCTTCGGCTGCAAGATCCCCATGTTAAATTAATCTGGATTACATTATGCTATGCCACGTCTGCTACCTTTTAAGTCTTGACTCCACCTAATTGAGATCCAGTGAAACTTATGTAATGTACCGAATTTGTCCCCAAACGTTACAATGACATTTCAGAATGAGAACTTCTGTAAAAAAAAAAAAACAGGCGCAGTTTGCTATTGTTTTGCCTAAATGTTTTATGCATAAGATACTTTTTTGAATTAAATGTTTCCATTTCAATAATATTTATGTATCCTCCAGTGTAAGGACCCTTTATTATTATTATTATTATTCTTCCATGTCTGCTTATACTATAGATAACATTTTTCTTACAAGTCTGCGTGTGTTTGTTAGATAAGGATTTATCACAAATGCATGTGTTTGCTTATAACACCTGGTAGAAATGTTTTTGTCACCCGCGGTTTATGAAAGGATATCTTTGGAGTATGTTTCATGCTGTGTGGGTGTTTGGTGTTTTTTTTTAAAAAAAGATGCCAGAAATATAATGAAGGATATAATACCAGGCTATTGTGTGGTATGAATACTAGACAAGAAAGAAGTCAGAAAATGACAAACCGCTAAGTGAATATGCAGAATAGAAAATAATTCCAGTGAGGAGAGATGACTACTACGTGGTAAATACCAAATGAGTTTCAATTGAAGTGTTAGAATAATACAAACATTTTGCCTTTTTCAAAATATGAATTAATAGGGTCTTTAAAGGAAATCCTTGGGTTGGGTTGGGTTGTTTGTTTCTGTAACCCAGCTCAAATGCATCAGGATTGGCATTGACTGTGAATCTTGGATAAAGGAATGTGCGTAAAAGATGAGAGAGAGAGAGAAAAAAAAATGCATATATAGATAGAAAGCTTAACTCGCTGTTTTTGTTCCATAAAACCAGCCTGTGACTGAGAACATATTTGACGTTCCTTTATCTGTTCAGCTGGTGCAGAAATCCAAGGGCGGATTTTTTTAAGATCGAGGCTTCTCAAAAGCTCCGGGTTCCATTTATCTGCCGCAAAATATGTAAAACCCTCCCTGGCTTAAGACCCACAGCGTCTCCTCTCCTACACTTACCCGAGCATAAAGATCCAGCGGGAATAATGTTGTAAGAACTGTTTGCCAAGATTAGTTATGTAGCAGCTGGAGGGAGAGACCGCAGATGTCCTTAACAGACACCCCAATTACAAGGGGTCCTCAGTTTACAGCCACAATTGGGGGCCAGGATTTCTGTTGTTCAGCAAAGCACCTATTAAATCAGTCAGGCCTGATTTTGCAATCTTTTTGGCTGCAGTTTTTAAGTGAATCCGTGCAGTCCTTAAGCGAATCGTGCATATATATGGAGAGAGAGACAGAGACATAGAGACACAGAGAGAGAGAGAGAGAGACTAGATAGATAGATAGATAGATAGATAGATAGATAGATAGATAGATAGATGATAGATAGATAGATAGATAGATGATAGATAGATAGATAGATAGATAGATAGATAGATAGATAGATAGATGATAGATAGAGAGAGAGAGATAGGTAGGTAGGTAGATAGATAGATAGATAGATAGATAGATAGATAGATAGATAGATAGATAGATAGATAGATAGATAGATAGATAGATGATAGATAGTTGATAGATAGATAGATGGATCAGTGGTCTGGCTGAGGAATTCTGGGAGTTGAAGTCCACAAGTCATAAAAGGACCAAGTTTGAAGACTAGATAGATAGATAGATAGATAGATAGATAGATAGATAGATAGATAGATAGATAGATAGATAGATAGATAGATAGATGGATCAGTGGTCTGGCTGAGGAATTCTGGGAGTTGAAGTCCACAAGTCATAAAAGGGCCAGTTTTGAAGACCAGATAGATAGATAGATAGATAGATAGATAGATAGATAGATAGATAGATAGATAGATAGATAGATAGATGGATCAGTGGTCTGGCTGAGGAATTCTGGGAGTTGAAGTCCACAAGTCATAAAAGGACCAAGTTTGAAGACTAGATAGATAGATAGATAGATAGATAGATAGATAGATAGATAGATAGATGGATGGATGGATGGATCAGTGGTCTGGCTGAGGAATTCTGGGAGTTGAAGTCCACAAGTCATAAAAGGGCCAGTTTTGAAGACCAGATAGATAGATAGATAGATAGATAGATAGATAGATAGATAGATAGAGAGATGATAGATAGATAGATAGATAGATAGATAGATAGATAGATAGATAGATAGATGTATAACCATTATTGTCATTTTTTACTGTGGGCACAATGGCACCCATTAAAAATGAAATTTAGTTGCTTGCTCTCAAGTGTACATATACATAACACACATTTAAACATACTATATGCAACATATGTATAAACCTACACCCTTACATATGTAACATATAAATATTAATCACCGTCCACCTTGAATACATAACGGCAGTGATCCACTTAACAAATGTGGCAAGAAAGATCGTAACATGGGGCAAAACTCGCTTACCCCAAGTCTCACTTAGTAACATAAATTTTGGACTCAGTTGTGGTTGCAAATTGAGAACGACTTATAATTACGCCTCATCCAGTGCACGCCATGTTCCCTCCTCTGTAAACAGTCGGTATTTTTCATGCTGTAAATAAATGTCTCTCATTTAAATGTGTGCCTGCTTTGCAAAAACTTTCATAAATCCAATTTTGGCTATACAAATTGCTGCTGTTTGTAAATGTGGGTTTTATGTTTCGGAGCTATAATCTCGAAATCTTTTTTTTTTACGGGGCCGAATTATATCGCTGGAAATTGCTTCAGCGGTACGAATTCGTGAGTTCCCATCTACACACACACACACACACACACACACACACACGTGCACACACAAACGCCCCGCCAGAAGTTGCACACATCTTCGTGCAGTCGAGGTTGTACAGCTTGTTTGCGGGAGCTTGCATAAATTATTTAGAGGATCTGATTTTTGGTGAGGCCGCCTTCTAAATCAAATCAAATAAATAAATAAATACAGGTGCTTTTCTCTCAAACCCGAAGGCAGTCGCTGTCTAATTTGAATAAGTGGCCCAATTAACCCACAAAACAAAGTCAGGACGTGTTTGTGTGTTTCCTGGCACAACAAACCGTGATTCGCATATAATGCTAAGCCATTCTTTGTTAATCAGGCAATTTAGTGGCAGGGCACAGCTTCAATACATCCCCACACAGTAGTGATTTTGCTGGCATGGATGGAGTCTAGCTTATTGCTTTCCCCAATTAGGTCTGCTGTGATTTGGTAATGCTTCTTCCCTCCCCCCCTTCCCCCCCTATTTTTTTAGTAGAGAATTGAAATGGGAACAGAACTAGCTTTAATTTTAGATAGTAAATCTCTACAGGTAGTACAAGCGTTCCTTTAGTGACCATTCAGAGGTAACCACGGCACTGAAAAAAGCACTAATAAAGGAGAACATTTGTAGTTGGCTTGTTGTGTGACCTTTGACTGTTTCTCACACACACAACTGTCGCAGTCTCCCTGCAGTCACGTGGTCAAAATTCGGACGCTTGGCAACTGAACTCTTATTTCCGACGGCTGCACTGTCCCAGTTGCCGCACGATCCCCTTTTGCGACCTTCTGACGAGCAAAGTCAATGGGGGAAGCCAGATTCACTTAACAACCAGGTTACTCGTTTGACAGCCGCGGGGATTCATCTTAACGACTGCGGCAAGAGAGGCGGTAAAAGGGGGGGCAAAGCTTTCTCAGCCACTGTCTCTCTTAGCAACAGAAATTTGGGGCTCCAGTGTCGTAAGTCGAGGATCAGTTTTATTTTGGCACCCTAGCTTTTTTACTCCGCGCATCTTTATACCTTAAAGTGGTTTATCCACAGGCACAAATGTTTGCTTGGGCTTATCTGGGTTTGTTTCTGCGCCTTGCTAAAGCCTCCACCCAAGTCCACTGAAAATGCGTAAAGCAACGGCAGCTGAATAAGAAGGAAATAAATAAGCCCTAGGGATGCGGTGGCTCAGTGGGTTGGGACGCTGAGCTTGTCGATCGGAAGGTCGGCAGTTTGGCGGGTCGAATCCCGAGCGCCGCATAACAGAGTGAGTGCCTGTTACTCGTCCCAGCTTCTGCCAACCTAGCAGTTCGAAAGCACGTAAAAATGCAAGTAGAAAAATAGGGACCACTACGGTGGGAAGGTAACAGCGTTCCGTGCGCCTTTGGTGTCTAGTCATGCCGGCCACGTGACCATGGAGACGTCCTCGGACAAGCGCTGGCTCTTCGGCTTTGAAACGGAGATGAGCACCGGCCCCTCGAGTCGGAAACGACTAGCACGCATGTGCGGGGGGAACCTTTACCTTTACCTTAAATAAGCCCTGGACTTGCCAGGGTTTGTTTAGCAAGCCCTAAGTAAACAATGCTTTTATACGAGGTGAACACCATCCTGACTGAAAGCACAAGATTTTGAACCCAGAGTCCTCTTTTTAGACATGAGATTGCCTTGCTGTCATAAGCCAGCTCCCGGAAACCATCGTTGATTCAAACCAGGAAAAGGGAGCGAATCAGCAACATGCCAGACAAATGCTTGGCAAACATTCAGCCTGGTTCTTCAGACCAAGGTGGCATCGTGGTGGTTTGCCCATCTTTTTGTCCTCCTCGGTGAGCCTTTGTGTTCTTGCTGATGCACGTAGGTCCTTTCCGAACTGCCCATCCTTCAGCGGATATATTTCGACAAGAGTACAAATAAAAATAAACCAGATATGATTAGGTGCCTCCTGGGAGCGCCCCTGAAGGATGCTGTGTGTTTACGGCACAGAGCTGGAAAGGGATCAAAAAATGTGTGTGGGCCCAACTTGAAGACGAGCAAGCTGGTTGCCGACAGCCGTGGTGTGTTGGCATAAATTAACTCGGCTGTGTGGGTGTCGCCGAAATTTCCGCAGGGATTTTTTTTATATATATTTCCCGGCAAAGCTGTAATTTCACGATAGAACACACACGAGGTCACAGATTCAACCTCTTGAATCTCCAAAATAAGACTAAGAGGAATCTGTTTAATTGGCTTCTTTCCCCCTCCCCCCCCTGCCACCCTCTCTGGCAGCATATCTGGGGTGAAAAAAAAATCAAACGTAGGGCAGATCTTGAATCCAGGATCTGGGTGTTGGCCAAAGAAGCGGGAATCCGAGTTAAAATTGTAATCGCGAGTCGAGAACTAGCTGTGGCCAGCCTGAGCTCATCTTCTGCGTGTTTTATTCAGTTTTTATAGCTGCCCGCCCCAACCAAGCGACTCTTGAGCAGCTTGCCAATTCTAAAATTGTAAAACGATTAAAAGAATTTAGCGTTAAAACAATTTTTTTTAAAAAAATAAATCCACAAAATAAGACATGTTGAATCCAGGTGCGCCGCATTGTAGCTCAGGATCCTAGGCAAGCTCAGCGGCTCGTAGACTTTTGGGGTAATATAACAAAAGGTTGTTGAAATATAAATAGTGAGGAGGAGGGGGGAGAAACATTTGTTGGAATATATTCAGAATTATCTGACATGCTCCTTATCTAATTTTATCTGGAAACTCTTTGAGGCCGGGATATTCTGCCCCCTTTCTTTCCTTCCTTCCTTCCTTCCTTCCTTCCTTCCTTCCTTCCTTCCTTCCTTCCTTCCTTCCTTCCTTCCTCTTTCTTTCTTTCTTTCTTTCTTTCTTTCTTTCTTTCTTTCTTTCTTTCTTTCTCCCTTCCCTTCCCTTCCCTTCCCTTCCCATTTCTTTCTTTCTTTCTTTCTTTCTTTCTTTCTTTCTTTCTTTCTTTCTTTCTTTCTTTCTTTCTTTCTCTCTCTCTCTCTCTCTCTCTTTCTCTTTCTTTCTTTCTTTCTTTCTTTCCCTTTCCCTTTCCCTTTTTCTTTTTCTTTTTCTTTTTCTTTTTCTTTTTCTTTTTCTTTTTCTTTTTCTTTTTCTTTTTCTTTTTCTTTTTCTTTTTCTTTTTCTTTCCCTCCCTAATCATTTCATGCATTAAATAAACCAACCCAGAGTGGTGAACGAGTATTACACCTTATTCAGCAAACCACAGTTAAACTGTTGCTTAGGATGATGTGTACCATCGGCTTCTTCTTCTTTTCTTGTTGTTTTATCTTATGCAGCTGAAGTAAACAGCAACCCCCACAAAAACCTGTCCTTTTTCAGCGCAATCACGGATTTTCTGTTCTTTTCCTACAGGCTTATCCTAGCGGCTAACAGAGATGAATATTACCACAGACCATCCAAATGTGCCGATTTTTGGGACAGTAGCAGTGAGATTCTCAGTGGTACGTACCGGGCTCTTTGACCAGCCACTTAATGGCCCTTCTGATTTATAACAGAGTCAAAAAAAAAAGTTACTTATAAGCTGTCCTCGAAGTTATGACGGCTGTGCTATCTCAGCAGTCGCATGGATGCATTTCGGGTGCTTGGCGACTGGCTACTTGCAGCGTGTCATGGTCATGTGATCACGTTTGGGGAATTTTTTTTATTTATTTTTTGCTGTTCTGGAGTTTTCCAGGAAAAAAAAAGTTTTTTAAAAAATGCCCTTTTTGGTGAACTAGATTCGGACGTATGGCCACATGATTCACTTAACAACCACGGTGACTTGCTTAACTGATTGTCTCCTAGTGATTGGCCCAAAGTCACCCAACTGACTTTTGTACCTAAGGTGGACTAGAATTCCCCTGTGTCTCCTTGGCCCAAAGGCACCCAGGCAGCTTTCATGCTTAAGGCAGGACTAGAATTCCCAGTCTCCTGCTTTCTGGCCTGGTGCCTTAACACTGGCTTTCCCTGAAACATTATTCCTTAGGTTTTATCTACACAGCTTACATAGCAGCACCTTAGTTTGGCCGTTCAATTCCCATGATTTTACAGTTCTGGTTAAAGGCAAAAGATGTAGATTTTTCTCTGCACTAATCCAATTTATTTTTCAAGCACACAGCTTCAGCGGACCCTGGGCTGCCCCTTTTTAGAAGCATTCCTGTGAATTTGGCCTTAGTCCAAAATCATGTAGACTCCGGCTGCTCTAGCTTTCTTGAGCCATTAGCTTCTTGTGAGAAATGTTGAAAGAGTTCCTTAGTCTGTTGTCTCTCTCTCTCTCTCTCTCGCTCTCTCGCTCTCTTTATCTCTATCTACCTCTCTCTATCTTTATCTACCTCTCTCTCTCTCTCTTTATCTCTCTCTCTCTCTACTTATCTCTCTCTCTCTACTTATATCTATCTCTTTTTACCTACCTCTATCTCTCTTTATCTCTACCTACCTCTCTCTCTTTATCTCTACCTATCTACCTCTCTCTATCTTTATTTCTATCTTTATGTCTATCTACCTCTCTCTATCTCTCTTTATCTCTACCTATCTCTCTTTCTTTATCTCTACCTACCTCTCTCTCTCTCCCTACCCCTCTCTCTCTCTTTATCTCTATCTACCTCTCTCTATCTCTGTTTACTTCTCTCTTTCTTTATCTACCTATATCTCTCTCTCTTTACCTACCTCTATCTCTCTTTATCTCTACCTATCTACATCTCTCTTTATCTCTACCTATCTACCTCTCTCTATCTTTATCTCTCTCTACCTATCTACCTCTCTCTATCTCTCTTTATCTCTACCAATCTCTCTCTCTTTATCTCTACCTACCCCTCTCTATCTCTCTTTATCTCTACCTATATCTATCTCTCTTTACCTACCTCTCTCTCTGTTTATCTCTACCTATCTACCTCTATCTCTTTAGCTCTCTCTCTCTCTCTCTCTTTCCTGCCTAGCCATCCTAAAGTACATGTTTCAGTATGCACATAAATAAAAATGAGATTTGAACACTCAAACCATGGGGATTTTTTTTATTTTTTTTTAAAAAACCCCTCTGTGAAGATTCTTCTCTTCTGCCTAACGTTGCTGTCATTGGCAGGCGGAGGATATATTATTCTCTCACTCTGTCTGCCCCAAAGTTCTTTTTTCTTTTCCTCTCTGAAAGTCTGGTTTTCGTTCTGAATTCTTGACAAATACGCTGTGCACATCCCTTGCTCTCCCTTTTTTATACAGGGGGATGCTTAGCAGGGTGTGGAGAGGGGGCACCTGCTGAAATCTGAATTTTAAAAGCTTTCTGGTCCCTTTTGATGTATTTATCCTCTCCCTGAGCTCGTGTGTGTGTGTGTGTGTGTGTGTGTGTGTGTGTGTGTGTCTCCGCCCTTGGATTTATAAGACATAAGCCTTGAACTGTCAATCTTCTCAAGAAGGTTGGTAGTTTATCTTCTGCTTCTCGTGTAGCCCGGCTAAATCCTTTCTTCTTTCATCTCCCATGAAACTGGACCCCATTCTTCATTTTTCCAGAAAGCGACTTGTGAAAACTGTCTTACATCACCTTTGCCTTAATGCAGGCTTGGATATGGAAGAAGGGAAGGAAGGTGGGTCCTGGCTTGGCATCAGCAGGAAAGGCAAGATGGCCGCCCTGACCAATTACATGCAGCCTCAGATAAACAAGCATGCGAAAGGAAGAGGCAAGTATGTAGCTGCAAATGAGAAGTGATGGGATATCATCTGCTTAGTTGTACCTACCTTACTCTGTACACCGCCCCGAGTCCCTCGGGAGAAGGGCGGTTTATAAAAACAAATAAATAAATAAAATAAATAAAAACGGTTATTCTCTGTAATTGTAACACAGGCTGTGTTATATAGTTAGAACTGTAATTGCAGTCTAGTATTAAAAAGGGAGCCCTGGTGGTTAGAATGCAGTATTGCAGGCCAACTCCGCTGCCAGCAGCTGGGCAGTTTGATCCTGACCGGCTCAAGGTTGACTCGGCCTTCCATCCTTCTGAGGTCGGTAAAATGAGGACCCAGATTGTTGGGCACCACAGGCTGTAATCTGCTTAGAGAGGGCCAGAAATCACTATGGGGCAGTATGTATGCCTAAGTGCTATTGCTATTGCCTGCCCATCCATGATGCACAGTGGTTAGAATGAAGTATTGCAGTCTGACTCTGCCCACCGCCTGAAGTTCGATCCTGATCGGCTCAAGGTTGATTCAGCCTTCCATCCTTCCAAGGTCAGTAAAATGAGGACCCCCGATTGTTGTGGGCAAAAGGCTGACTCTGTAAACCACTTAGAGATGGCTGTAGAGCACAGTGAAGCAGTGCATAAATCTTAAGTGCTGCTGCTATTCAGGTAGCCCTCAACTTACAACGGTCCGCTTAGTGACTGTTCAAAGTTACAACAGCACTGAAAAAAGTGACCTATGACTGCTTTTCACAATTATTATTATTATTATTATTATTATTATTATTATTATTATTATTATTATTATTATTATTTATTAAATTTATATACCGCCCTTCTCCCGGAGGACTCAGGGCGGTGAACAGGGCATATAAATAGAAATACAAAAGTTAAAAAAGGATTAAATTATTGCCCAATTAAAACAATCAAAATATAAAAACATTAAAACCCTAACATTCCCCCATCAGGCCAGGCCAGCTTGTTCGAATAGATGGGTCTTTAACCCGCGCCGGAAGGAGCGAAGATCCGGTGCCGTCCGGAGCTCAACCGGCAGTTGGTTCCATAAATCCGGGGCGCCCACAGAGAAGGCCCTCTCCCTGGGGACCACCAGCCGGCATTCTCTGACCGGAGGCACCCTGAGGAGGCCCTCTCTGTGGGAACGCACAGGGCGGAGGGAAGTCGACGCCGGCAGCAGGTGGTCCCCGAGGTATTCCGGACCCATGCCATGTAAGGACTTAAAAACCATCACCAAGACCTTGAACCTCACCCGGACCTTTGCAGCATCCCCAAGATCACGCGATCAAAATTCAGACGCTTGGCAACTGGCATGTACTTAACGACGGTTGCAGCGTCCCGGGGTCACATGATCCTCTTTTGCGCCCTTCCAACAAGCAAAGTCAGAAATGGGGAAGCCAGACTGACTTAACCCTGTGACTCACTGAACAGCTGCAGCGATTCACTTAACAGCTGCGGCCAGAAAGATCGTAAACTGGGGCAAAATTCACTTAACAAACCATTACGTTTCCACTTTCATAGAGCACCGGAAGAAGTGAGCCATTGGCAGAGATTAATTTAGCCCTGAACCTTTCGATTTCCTTAGGGCAAAACTGGCCCTCTCTTTGTGAATTGCTGGCTCTCCTGTCCCCAATAAAGGTATTTTGCAAACAGGAAGCTGAATGACGTAAAAGCAGGCCAATGTTAATACTTTCATTTAAACAGGCAGTGCGACATTCTGCTAAAATAAACACAAACCCATGGCTTAAAAAAAAACAAAAGCCTTTTTTTTTTCTCACCAAGCTCACTGGTCAGCAAAGTGTGCGGCACTGCCAGCAAATATTTATCATGTTACTGGGATACTGTATTTATTAAACAAATGGCCCTCTTAATTGATAGGCTGGGTTTTTATTGCTCCGCTGGTCAATGAGGGTGATAATTCTTGTGCTCTAATCAGCCGAGTTTTTGCCAGAACACGTGGAGTTGACCTCAGAGTCGTCTTCTCCTCCGCCTGCCTGAAAGCATGAAGAAAAAACACACACAAAAAAGAGATGATTCACGAGGCTTCAACAGCTGAAGCTTCTCTCTCTTCCCAAATTATGACCTCGGTTTGGACAAGGAAAGATCCCCAGCTTCGTATGGGGCAGGACAAGTGTGGAAAGAAGGGACTGAGCACCTTCTTTGCATCTAAAAAGGTAAAGGTTTCCCCGCACATGCGTGCTAGTCGTTTCCAACTCTAGGGGCCGGTGTTCATCTCTGTTTCCAAGCCGAAGAGCCAGCGCTTGTCCGAGGACGTCTCCGTGGTCATGTGGCCGGCATGACTAGACGCCAAAGGCGCACGGAACGCTGTTACCTTCCCACCGGAGTGGTCCCTATTTTTCTACTTGCATTTTTACGGGCTTTTGAACTGCTAGGTTCGAAAGCACAGAATTGATGAATCTGACATGGCCTTCTTTTATACTTTGCCACAGCCAGTAACAATAGCAATAGCAGTTAGACTTATATGCCGCTTCACCCTGCTTTACAGCTCTCTCTAAGCGGCGCTGGTTAGGACGCTGAGCTTGTCTATCAGAAGGTCGGCAGTTTGGCGGGTCAAATCCCGAGAGTGAGCGCCTGTTACTCGTCCCAGCTTCTGCCAACCTAGCAGTTCGAAAGCACGTAAAAATGCAAGTAGAAAAATAGGGACCACTCCGGTGGGAAGGTAACAGCGTTCCGTGCGCCTTTGGCGTCTAGTCATGCCGGCCACATGACCATGGAGAGGTCTTCGGACAAGCGCTGGCTCTTCGGCTTTGAAACGGAGATGAGCACCAGCCCTTAGAGTCGGAAACGACTAGCGCGCGTGTGCGGGGGAACCTTTATCTTTTTTATTTGCCTTTTATCTTTTATCTTTTAACCTTTTATCTTTTAACCTTTTATCTTTTTTACCTTTATCTTTTTTATTTGCTCCCAACAATCTGGGTCCTCGTTTTACCGACCTCGGGATGTAAGGCTGAGTCAACCTTGAGCCGCTGAGAATCGAACGGCCAAACGGCAGGCAGCCGGCAGAAGTAGCCTGCGTTCTAACCGCTGCACCACCAGGGCTCATAAGATCATTCTCCTTCCCCATAAAGTTACATGAACAGAATTTTGCAAGTTTGAAAATGCAAATCTCCCACTGCTTCTTTTTTACAGCCTGATCAGGGTCCTTCGTAAGCTTTTCTCTGGCCGTTGAGCAGTTGCGGGCTCCTCCAACTTTTATCTGACAGTTCTGCAGGCAGCGCCTCTTCCCCCGTAGTCCTTCAAGATCGTGTCTACACATATAGAATGGAATAGAGCTGGAAGGGACCTTGGAGGTCTTCTAGTCCAGCCCCCTGCTGAAGCAGGAGAACCTGTATCATTACACTCTGGCAGCTTATTCAATTCTGACATACTACGAAGCTTACCTGATGTGACGAAATGTCTGGCCTCCTTCTGGGAAGTGATGCTCCCTAGTTACAAACCCCTTGTTGTGTTCCTCTCTTTGCAGGTGCCCTGGTGACCAATTTCTTGGCGTCGGAAATGGACAGCTACTCTTACCTGAAGAAAGTGGCCTTGGAAGGACACCTTTACAATGGCTTTAATCTGATCGCAGCAGACCTAAGGTAAGTCTGTAGCAAGCCTTCTCCGTTCAGCAGCGAAACTCAGAAACTGACTCTGCAGGTGTTGTGGGTATGTTGCTTCGGAGCAAAAGGTCCGTGCTACCTGGAATTTCCTCCCCCCCCCTCTCTTAAGAAGAGTGTTTGAATTTAGATATGGAAACTCACAACTTTGCATGGGAGTTTGGCTTGGATTTCGATTGACCGCGTCTTTTCTGAATCAAGGCCATTTTTTTCCCCCTAGTAGGAAACAGCTAGGTCAGGGGTCTTTCAACTTGGCCCTTTTATGACTTGTGGACTTTAACTGCCAGAATTCCTCAGCCAGGCTGCCTGAGGAATTCTGGGAGTTGAAGTCCACAAGTCATAAAAGGGCCAAGTTTGAAGACCCTATAGATAGATAGATAGATAGATAGATAGATAGATAGATAGATAGATAGATAGACAGACAGACAGACAGACAGACAGACAGACAGACAGACCCCTGAGCTAGGTGCTTAAGCACAGGTTATCGACCTCAGGATTTCCCCCCCCCCCCAATGGTGTAGTTCAGCTCTGCTTTTTGCCTTCCTGTTGCTTTTCTCAACCCGCTTCCATCCACCGTACCGGCCATCTGGCAGCTTTTCAAACTGAGCACCGCATAAATCTAATTTGCAGCATATTGAAGAGCAGATTGGTCATTTAAATGCCTTGTCCATTCTCCGTGATTACCTTTCCCAAGGTGCCAAGCGAGAGGGCGCATTCTTGATGCCAGAATTCTTAAGGCTTATCTTGTATGGTAGCCTTTTCCTAACTCTACAGTTCAGCGTTTCATAACCTTGGCAACTTTAAGCTGTGTGGACTTCAATTCCCAGAATTCCCCGGCCAGCATGGCTAGCCGGGAAATTCTGGAAGTTGAAGTCCACACAGCTCACAGTTGCCAAGGTTGAGAAACACTAGTATACAGCTGGTCCTCTGCTTACAGCTACAGTTAAAGCCCCAACATTTCCATCGTTAAGCAAGGCAGTAGTTAAAGTGAGCTGTGACACGTTTTACGACCTTTTGCCATGGTTGTTAAGCAAATCACTGCAGCTGTTACATGAATCGTGGGGTCTGGCTTCCTTGTTTGGCTAGGAAGGTCGCCAGTGGTGATCACGTGACCCCAGGACACCGCAACCGTCATTAATATGTGCCGGTTGCCAAGCACCCCAAATTTAGATATATTCACCATCTTGAGTTACTTATGGATTAGTAAGTAATAAAAACTCCTAATTAAGGAGTTTTGGAGTTTTCATCCTGCTTTCGTGAGACGGCAGCATTTGGGAGGGGATGTGGCTGCCCCCTTCCCCCCCCAAGCCATCAGCAAGACACTCTCCTGCACACTGCCCCACCCGCCAGAGACCCCCTGGGTATCCCCCAACCCTAACTGACCCCCACAGGAATCCCTCCCCAGGAGCAACTTCGAGCTGGCCACACCCACCTTGGCCACGTGTACCAAGTCTGCCGCGACCGCCCAATGGGCCGCACCCACCCAGCAGGCCACACCCACCTGGCGATACATAAGTGGGTTTTGGGTTGCAGTTTGGCCACTCAGTCTCTAAAAGATTCGCCACCACTGGTAAGGGTCCCTTACAACATCATCATCATCATCATCATCATCATCATCATTATTATTATTATTAGCAGTAGAAGTAGTATTCATTAAATATGAACCTCAGTCAACTGAACATTCAAGTTGACTGGCACTGATGGTTGACACGGGTTGCTGCCAGCATCCTAGGTATCCGTGGTGGCGAACCTATGGCACGGGTGCCAGAGGTGGCACGCAAAGCCCTCTCTGTGGGCACGCGTGCCGTCGCCCCAGTCCTAGGCCTTCAGCTGGGTTTTATGAAACCTTTTTGCTTTAGGCCTCCGGCGCCATGTGCAAAAAAAAAAAAAAGGTTCAATCAATTTCAACTTGCAGGAAGAAAAAGATCTCGCAAGGTTGGAATTGATTGATTGAACTTTTTAGTCCCACCCAGTCTGCCGTTACCACGCCCACCCAATGGGCCACGCCCACCCGGTACCCGATGATACATAAGTGGGTTTTGGGTTGCAGTTTGGGCACTCGGTCTCCAAAAGGTTCGCCATCACTGCTAGGTATCCACCAGGTATATCTCCTTAAAATGTAAGATGTTCCGTGTAGCACCGTTTTTTGTAGCATTGCTGGAGTTATTGCAGGAAGCTGCAGTTTCTTGGTGTGTTTTGCAAGATTTTTGGACATAGTTCCCAGTGCCCCAATGACAATGGGTATCACTGTTACACGTTTCATCCAAAATATCGCGACCTGGCCATTACTACTACTACTACTATTACTATTAGTATTATTATTAAAGATGGGATAAAAATTAAACTGTGGTATCACAGTGCCAGAGGCAACCCTGGTGCTACGGATTATGAGCCAAGTCTTCGGATAAACCTGGAGCAGTTTAAACTCTGCAAATCCCACGCCACCATCAAATTCTTGAAAGAAATGTCTCTCCCCGCTGGGACCGATAACATCCTATCGTTATCTGACTCCCTTAGTCGAAAGCGATGTTCCAAAAAGAAGGGGGGTGGGGGAAGAAAGAAGGTTACTCTTCCTTGACTGCGAATCTCAGCTCCGTGGTACATATTTTGACAAGGACAGAGAAAATATCCTTGGCAGTAATTGCTTCGGAGATCCGTTTTTGACAGCTTGATCAAGCCGCTTGGGGAGGGGAAAAAAATAAAATAAAAACGGATGAGCAGCGCTTTGGAAGGGGGGGGGAAATGAACAGCCGAACTCGGAGCCAAAAAGGACAACGTTCAGTTTTCAAAATATGCCAAGATCCTCGTGTTAAGCTTGTCTTTCCCACAAAAGGAGGATTAGGGTTCTGCCCCTCGGTTGTGCAAGAATAAATGTAGTTTGGGCTTCCTATCTCCTCCCACCACGAAGGGGAGACGATGCCGAATCGACGGTAATCGTGAGTGTGTCTTATTTCTTTATTTTTATCCCATTTATATCCCGCCCTTCTCCGAAGACTCAGGGCGGCTTACAATCTAAAGCACAAATCAATGTGCTTAGCAATAGCCTTCATTCTATGTATATGCCTGCTTATTAGGGCTTTTCCCACCCCAGCGGCATTTTTACAAAGTCAGCTTATTGCCCCCAACAATCTGGGTTCTCATTTTACCTACCTTGGAAGGATGGGAGGCTGAGTCAACCTTGAGCCTGGTGGGACTCGAACCTGCACTCATTGCAGGCAGCTGGTGTTACTTAAGGAGGCATTAGCCCACTGCTCCACCAAGGCCCAAGGTCTTGAGAGAGAAACCCGATTTTTATCAAGGCCACACCCCTTGGAAGTAAAAGCGGCGGGTGGCAGATTTTATGTTTTTAAATGCCTCCACCATGTCCAGTAGACTATGAAGAGTTCACCTAAAGGCAGCCTGCGAGGAGAGAGAGGTGGGTCGGTCTGACGCTTCCTTTCAAAACATTTCCCAACATCTTCCGCTGGAGCAGCGATCCGCAAATCCCAGTGGGATCTTAACGACAGGTCGGCTGCGGTCTGGTTTGCTAATGCGCCCTTGGATTCTGTGCCACGAAGAGAGAAGCTCTTCTGTCTGGAAGAGAGGATGGGAAGGAAGAAAAAAAAGGGGGGGAGAGGAAGGGCAAAAGAGGAGGGGGCCTCCGTGAGAAGAACGAAGCTTTTTTTAAAAAAAAATAATATTTTATTAATTTCCCAATTTTACATTTGAGTATTTTAAAAAGCCACGCGGTGACTGGGCTAATCAACAGTTCAACAACAAACTCTTCAGTGCAAATCTCAGGTTACAACATCAGCTGTTTCTTCTCTTTTTCCCTTAACATTTACTGTCTCGCATTCAAGCTAAAAGGTAAAGGTTCCCCCGCACACGCGTGCTAGTCGTTTCCAACTCTAGGGGCCGGTGCTCATCTCCGTTTCAAAGCCGAAGAGCCAGCGCTTGTCCGAGGACGTCTCCGTGGTCATGTGGCCGGCATGACTAGACGCCAAAGGCGCACGGAACGCTGTTACCTTCCCACCGGAGTGGTCCCTATTTTTCTACTTGCATTTTTACGTGCTTTCGAACTGCTAGGTGGGCAGAAGCTGGGACGAGTAACAGGCGCTCACTCTGCTACGCGGCACTCGGGATTCGACCCGCCAAACTGCCGACCTTCTGATCGACAAGCTCAGCGTCCTAATAGTTCTAATTATATCAGCTCAGTTAAAAGCATCATTATTACATTTCACCAGTAAATTTTTGGCTTATACATACCTTAATTACAGTCAGTCTTCATAAACCATCCCTATCCCGTTATTAATTTTTTACCCAGTTTTTAGTTAGTTTCTCATCAATATTCCAATTTAACCTTTGATACTTATAACTTTCAGACTTTGGGTAACCAAGATTTCCCCTCGTCTCACGTCGTAACAAAATGTAACATCCAGAATGCACATTTTAGAAAGGGAAGAAGCTTTGAATAGCATAGGTTTTTCTTTCTTTCTTTTTTTAAAAAATTATTCATTAAATGTTTATGCCGTCCATGTCCCCTGTAAGGTGACCCCGGGAGGCTTACAAATGTAAGTAAAAAAAAATACAGGTGGTCCTCAATGTACGACCTCCACTTAGCCCAACGTTTCTGCCGCTAAGCGAGTCAGACACTTCTATAACAGAGCATTTCCTTCCCTCAAGCGCTTTCCAGGTGGTCCTCAACGACCACAATCGAGCCTGTGGTTAAGTGAGACATTTGTAAAGTGAATTTTGCCCCATTTTAGGACCTTGCTTGCCACAGTTGTTAAAGGAATCGCGGCAGTTGATTAGTTAGTAAGCCAGTTGTTAAGCAAATCAGTCTTTTCCCCTTGACTTTAATAATAATGATGATGATGATGATGATGATGATGATGATGATGATAGGCAGCAACCCGTGTCAACCATCAGCGCCAGTCAGTTTGAATGTTCAGTTGACTGAGGTTCATGTTTAATGAATATAATAATAATAATAATAATAATAATAATAATAATAATAATAATAATAATAAATATAATATTAAATAATAATAATAATAATAATAAATATAATATTAAATAATAATAATAATAATAATAATAATAATTAATAAATAATAATAATAATAATAATAATAATAATAATAATAATAATAATAATAATCTGCAACGATATCTGTAATACCATCAAACATCCACATCTACCTATCCCAGGTCCTAGGTAAGGAGTCGATAGGTAGACAAAAATGCCAAATCCAGTCTGAACATCTGGCTGACTGTACGATTAATATAATAATGATGATGATGATGTCAGAGCATGCACAGCCTTATTGTGCTGAGGTAACCCAGGAGTAAATACAGTAAACACTGGCTTGTATTCAGTGGTAGTTGATATTAGAATATCTACAAATATACTAGAAACAAAATACATACACGTGGTGATAGATAATGCAGCAAACTCCAGTACACAGCAATTACAGCAGGAAACGGACAAGAGAGAACACACAGCAGCAAAAAAAACCCCTTCCCTTTTGTACTCAGACTCTTAAAGGGATACAGCCACCTGTTGAGTCATTCCTATCATTCCATCACCTACCTTACATTACATCACATCATTACATAAGCTGTTTAGCCTCTAAATCATTATCCTGACAGAGGTCATCTAGTCCAACCCCCTGCCTACACCATTTCAGACAAATGGCTGTCCAGTCTCTTCTTAAAAACGTCCAGTGTTGGAGCATTCACCGCTTCTGGAGGCAGGTGGTTCCCCTTGTCAGAAGGTCGCAAAAGGAGATCGCATGACCCCCGGGGACACGGCAACCGTCCTAAATATGAGTCGGTTGCTAAGCATCTGAATTTTGATCACGTGACCACAGGGGGAATGCTGCAACGGTCGTAAGTGTGGGAAAACGATCACCAGTCACTTTTTTCCAGTGCCGTTGTAACTTCAGTTGCTAAACGAACGGCTGTAAGTCGAGGACTGCTTGCAATTGTAAAAAAAGCAAAGAAAAAAACCTCGTTCCCATTGTCTCGAGTAAGATTTCTTTGGATTTGGTGCCCTTGGCTCTGCAAAACCTTGTAATGGATTTGTAGGGGGGAAGAAAGAAACAACTGGTGGAGATATTATTTTGGGGGTGAGGGGTGGGGATAAAGAGATCAGCTTTTGGGGGGAAACAAAGAGGCAGCTCAACAGAGCCTTGGTGGAGCAGTGGGCTAATGCCTCCTTAAGTAACACCGGCTGCCTGCAATTAGTGCAGGTTCGAGTCCCACCAGGCTCAAGGCTGACTCAGCCTTCCATCCTTCCGAGGTAGGTAAAATGAGGACCCAGATTGTTGGGGGCAATTAAGCTGACTTTGTAATAATGCCGCTTGGGGTGTGTGTGTGAAAGCCCTAATAAGCAGGCATATACATAGAATGAAGGCTACTGCTAAGCTTGTAAGCCGCCCTGAGTCTTCGGAGAAGGGTGGGATATAAATGGAATTTTTTTAAAAAAATAAACTCTTTTTCGTAGAAAGGAGAGGCGTCCTGTTTCATTTTTTTTAAATAAATGAAATTAGGAATCTCATCATCAGGCTCCAGACTTGGTTATTACACGGGCGTCTTCCCCTCCGAAGGCTATTAAGTAAAAGTAGAATTGAATAATCCTGAAACTCAGAACAGGTTGGCTAATGAAATGGAGCTCAGAGATCTTCCGCATAAAAACCCTCCTGGCTTCGTTAAGCTCGCTTCATTTCAGCAGAATAATTTAGGATTTGGGCGTGGGCGCCTTTCGATTGCTACTGTTTTTAAAACTGCTCACCAGCAACAGCCTCTCGTCAATCTGGCTAATCTCGAAAAAAGTTTAGGAAGGGTTTGGCAGGGTTAATCCCTGGATGAGGAAAAAAGTAAGGCGTGCCAGAGCTGTACACTAGATTGAAAAATGGAGGCGGGTGGGGGAAAAATATCTTGGTAGGCAGCAATGGCAAACTGTGTAATCCACCATATTATGTATTATTGTGTGTGTTCTTATATACGTATTGCCTTGAGTTACTTATAAAAGTGGGATCAAATTAAATAGGTAGATAGGTAAGTGGATGGATGGATGAAAGGAGGAAAGGAAGAAAAGAGAAAAGGGAAGGAAGGAAAGAAGGAAAAGGAAGAAAGAAAGAAAGAAAGAAAGAAAGAAAGAAAGAAAGAAAGAAAGAAAGAAAGAAAGAAAGAAAGAAAGAAAGAAGAAAGAAAAAGAAAAAGCTAGATGATCAGAGGTGAAAGGAAGAGAGGAAGGAAGGAAGGAGAAAGAAATAAAAAAAGAAAAAAGAAACTATATAAGATAAGAGGTGAAGAAGAGAGGAAGGAAGGAAGGGAAGAAAGAAGAAAGAAAAGAAAAAGAACAAGATAAGAGGTGAAGGGAAGAGAGGAAAGAAGGAAAGAAAGAAGAAAGAAACTACTAGATGATAAGAGGTGAAGGGAAGTGAGGAAGGAAGGAAGGAAAGAAAGAAGAGAAAGAAAAAGAAATGAAACGATAAGAGGTGAAGGGAAGAAAGGAAGTGAGGAAGGGAAGAAAGAAGAAAGAAAAGAAAAAGAACTAGATAAGAGGTGAAGGGAAAGGAAAGAAGGAAAGAAAGAAGAAAGAAAAGAAACTAGATGATAAGAGGTGAAGGGAAGTGAGGAAGGAAGGAAGGAAAGAGAGAAAGAAAAGAAACGAGATAAGAGGTGAAGGGAAGAGAGGAAGGAAGGAAAGAAAGAAGAGAAAGAAAAATGAAACGATAAGAGGTGAAGGGAAGAAAGGAAGGGAGGGAAGAGAAAAAAGAGAGAGAAAGAGAAAAGATGGGAGATAGAGTGATAGGAAAGGGAAGAAGGCAGACAGACAGACAGACAGACAATTATTGCCCAGATAGTCACTGAAACTATTCTTGGAGAGTGGAGCTCAAAGGCGACAATTCACTTTTAATTACCTTTTAATTATTTGGCTGGCTCTTTCGAAGAGTGGCTCTGAAGCGCAAGGCAACCTTTTCCTCAAGGAGGTGTCGCCTCCTAAATTTAGGCTACCGTGGAGCATCTTTCAAGGCAAAACCAATTTCTTCCATAACTTTGCCCAAGCCAGGAAGCTGAAGTAGTAGTAGTAGGAGGAGGAATAAATCGTATTTTCTTCTTCCCCGGTGGGTGCGATGGCACCAGAGGTCAGTTTGCCATTACATATCCTATATCGATAATTCTGCCAAAATAATATTTTTTTCTCCACCAGCAGGCTCTAGACCAGGGGTGTCAAACTCAATTTCATTGAGGGCCGCATCAGCATTGCGGTTGCCCTCAAGGGACCGGGTGGGCGTGGCCTACTGGGTGGGCGTGGCTAGAGTGCGTATGGCCTACTGGATGGGCATGGCCAGCTCTCCATCGTTGGCATCAAGGGTGCCTATGGGGGCCTGGGCAGGATTGGAAACCCAGAATGTAGGAAAAACAAGCTGCAGATGTTCCGAATTAGCACATCTGGTGCATCGCCCACTGTCTTGGCCCACTACCCCTTCCCTAAACGTCAAGGGTTCTTATCCCTATATTACTCCCTCGAAAACAGAGTCTCAGGGTAGAAATTAATATTCTTTTTCCCCTATGTATTTTATTGATTATTTTTTTAAACATAGATCACTTAGTAGTTGGTAAACAGTCTGTTTTCTGGGTTTACATTTGCAAAGAAAAATAACTATTGGTTTCTATAATCCGTAATCCACACAGTACCTTGAGTTGATTTTGCCTTTTTCCCCAAATCGTCTTCTTTGCAAACCTTGAAATAATGCAGTTCTTATTATTTTGATAAATAACAGTTACATATATGATTTTTCCCCCCAATATTCCTAGAAATAATGATCACATCAATATCATATTTCTTTTCTATCTAATCATTCCGGTTGCCTCGTCTTATATCCTGTCACGGTCCTTGTTTAGATTCGTTTCTCCCGTAAAGTTCAAAGTATTCTTGCTGGTTAAGATTTTTCTCAACAGTTAATTACATTTAAAAATTTAAATCCATTTTCTCCCCCATATAAACCATCTCAACACTTTGACAAGAAATTAATATTCTTTTTGCCCAAGGACTGATGTTAAAGTAAGCCATTAGGGACTGACTTGTCAATAAAATTAGCACTTTATTGTACAATCAGGCTGAGTTCATAAGTATGTCGAAGAACTGGCTTTGATGAATTAGCTTTTTATCACTTCTCCTCGCCCAATAATTAATGTCATTACTTCCAGTCCTATCCCAGTATTCAAGCATTTCTGAACTTCTGATTAGTAGAAGCATTGCGGAATAGCAAAAGAGGCTGCTATCCAAAGAATCCGAGCAATTGCTCTGCATTAGATGCAAGGGCTGTTGGTAGTTAAACCATGTTCAAATTCTTTATTGTATGTTTGTTGCCCGTCTCACTGTCAAGAGACTTTTGAATTCTTAACCTCTTTCTCAGTATAATACTGAATTACAAGCCTATCTCTTTTGGGGGCAAAAAGCCCAGTTTCTACTGAACTTAGTTTTATTTACTTAATTTAATCACTAGAGCCAGTTTGGTCAAATACGGTAGTTACGGCACCAGGCTACAAACCAGGAGATGGTGAGTTCTAGTCCTGCCTTAGGCATGAAAGCCGGCTGGGTGACTTTGGGCCAATCACCAGGAGACTCTGAATTCTAGTCCTGCCTTAGCCATGAAAGCCAGCTGGGTGACCAGGAGACTGTGAGTTCTAGTCCTGCCTTAGGTGTGAAAGCCGGCTGGGTGACTTTGGGCCAATCACCAGGAGACTCTGAATTCTAGTCCTGCCTTAGCCATGAAAGCCAGCTGGCTGACCAGGAGACTGTGAGTTCTAGTCCTGCCTTAGGCGTGAAAGCCAGCTGGGTGAACTGGTTCTCACGCCATCACTGAGTGCATGGAATCTCGGCCAGGATTATAAGCCTGCTTTAAACCAAACTTATCAGGAATCCTAGCTGTTCTGGGCATAATAAGCGATAGCCCTAGGTTTAGTTACCATGCAAAGCTCTCCTTATTGATTTCACTTAATTTTTGTGTTAAGGAGACAGACTCTCTAGCACACACTGTTCATTTATATTGCAATCTTAGAACTTATGGGCAGATGTGACTCCATGAGGATCTCACTTATTTACTTAGCAAGGTTCTCTCCACCAGATTTATTCCTCTCTCTCTCTCTCTCTCTCTCTCTCTCTCTCTCTCTCTCTCTCTCTCTCTCTCTCTCTCTCTCTCTCATCAAGACAAATAAACAGATAAAAAGAAAATAAAATCTCCCAAGCAATTGTAGGATAATTCACATGAACACACACACATCACATGCAAGTGATACCGCCTCTCAATCCACCCTCTTTGGCAACCCCTGTGATATATTCATTATTTCGTGTTTTGCGTTTCAAACTTAAAATTAACCCAGACTCGGTTTCCGAGGAATTGGTGTGTTCTCCTTTGGGGAAAAGAGCAATCTAAAAAGGGGAAGCTAAAAAATGATTAATGCATGATGTAGAGCCGTGTTCTCTTGGGACTTATATCATGCGTTTTGGAGGGAGGGAGAAAAGGTATTGAACTTAAAGATGTTCTGGTCTCGCCGGGGGGGGGAAAATAACGTGATAAATCAGAACTATATTTGCCCAGGCAATGTGACAGCTTCAATGCAGTTTCCAAACAAAACAAAACAAAACACAACCCCACCAAATTCTTCTTTTCCGAGGGTGGTTATTAATTTGCTATAGGAAGGAAGGAAGGAAAGAAGGAAGGAAGGAAGGAAGGAAGGAAGGAAGGAAGGAGAAAAAAGGAAAAAGAAAAAGCGACGACGAAAGAGAAAGAAAGGAAAGAAAGAAAAAGAGAGAGAAAGAAAAAGGAAAGAAAGAAAAAGAAAGAAAGAAAGAAAGAAAGAAAGAAAGAAAGAAAGAAGAAAGAAACTGGATATGGTTATCAAGTGAGGAATGCAATAAATACTCGGGATTTTTAGGTTGAGCCATCAACTAGAAGCAGAGAAAAACGGCCAACTTGCTGATATCCCGGGGTGCTGCTAATATAGCCAAAAATTACTTTAAAAAAAATTCTATTTTAGATGCAGACAGAATTATGTTCATCTGTCAGGAACAACCGTGCCCGAATTTTAAAACGCCAAAGTGATGTACATTGCGGCAATGTCTCCTCTTTGCAAAGAGCTTTAAAAAAAAAACAAAAAACAACGAGACGGGAATGTATTTTTGCGACTTCGTAAGCTGACATAAATCAAACAAGAGCCAAACACACCCTATCTACTTCGCCAAGGCTCGGTATTTAAAGGGGGGGGGGGCGGCTACAGAGATGAAAGCCTGAGTGGTATTCCCATTTCAAAATATGCAGAACGATTTCTCTTTATTCAGGAGGTCTGTAACTTAAGAAAAGAAAAGAGAACTCCAAGCTTATCAAGGAAGCAATAACGGAGCGTAAAAGATGGTGCTGGAGAAGACTCCTGCGAGTCCCTTGGACTGCAAGGCGATCAAACCGGTCAGTCCTAGAGGAGATCAATCCTGACTGCTCTTTAGAAGGCCAGATCCTGAAGCTGAAACTCAAATCCTTTGGCCACCTCATGAGAAGGAAGGACTCACTGGAGAAGAGCCTAATGCTGGGAAAGATCGAGGGCAATAGAAGAAGGGGACGACAGAGAATGAGGTGGCTGGATGGAGTCACTGAAGCAGTAGGCGTGAGCCTAGATGGACTCCAGAAGATGGTAGAGGACAGGAAGGCCTGGAGGAATGTTGTCCATGGGGTCGCGATGGGTCGGACACGACTTCACAACTATCAACAACAAAAAGATGGAAAGGAAGGGGAAGAAGGCAGTGGATTAGTTCCACTTTATTTTATTTATTTATTTTATTTTAATTCCATTTATATCCCGCCCTTCTCCAAAGACTCAGGGCGGCTTACAAGCTTAGCCAGGAAGAATACAGAATTTAGGTTACAGACTCTTGGATATAAACAGCTGAGTAAATTGATTAATTTCTCTTATTAAGCAGGCTTCAGGTGTGAGCTGATACCTTTGCTTTCCCAAAATAACAGGTAGCTCTCAACCTACAACTGTTTGACCGTTCAGAGTTACAATGGCATTAAAAAGAGAGAGAGAGAGAGAGAGAGACTTACGACCGTTTTTCACACTTAACGACGTTTCGCAGCATCCCCACGGTCAGGTGATGAAAATTCAGACGCTTGGCCACTGACTCATGTTTAGGACGGTTGCGACCATTTTGCGGCCTTCGGACAAGCAAAGTCGGTGGGGACTCAGGCAAAGTCACCCACTTAACAACTGCAGTGATACACTTAAAAACAGGGGCAAGAAATGGAGCAAAATTAAACGTCGAGGACTATCTGTATGAACTTAGGCTTGGCGTGTGTGTGTGTGTGTGTGTGTGTTTTAATTTCTACTAAACCCACCATTGTTCTCATGAGCTTTTTGGTGTATATTCTCCATTTCCTAACAAAACAGAACGCTGAAAAATACTGCTGTTGTGTAAAAACGTCACAACGATCGCTTAAAACGCGCACACACACACACACACACACACACACACACTTACACAGCCTGGTTTTGTTTTTTTGTTTTTTCCCCACACAGGGAGAGCCGGTTGAGGAAAGCTTGCATATTGTAAGAATTGCAACTAGAGATTGGCTCAATTTATCAGCGGGCGGTTGAAGTGGTTTGCTGCCATAAATAATAAGTGAATCTCCTGAGCAAGTGATATATATCCCCATGCTGAGATCCAGCTCAATAAACTAAGATTTGGTTCGAGGAATTGACTTTTCCCATGCGAGGAAGCTGAACGCCAATCAGGGTGAGCCCCCTATCGGCAGCTTTGCAATATTGTCCAGAAAAGCTTGAGGGGTTTGGAGAAGACCTGTCCTTGCTGCTCGCTCCTCCTCTTCCTCCTCCTCCTCCTCCTCATTCCACAAACTTCACTCCCTTCTAGCACTGATGATGTTACCTAGTTGGGTAAGGGAAGGTCTGCAAGAAAACCATCCAGCTCAGAGAGCACCAAAGACCCATAGTCGTCGTCCTCCTCCTCCTCCTCCTCTTCTTTCCACAAACTTCTCTATCTTCTAGCACTGATGATGTTACCTAGTTGGGTAAGGGAATGTCTGCAAGAAAACCATCCAGCTCAGAGAGCACCAAAGACCCATAGTCGTCGTCCTCCTCCTCCTCCTCCTCTTCTTTCCACAAACTTCTCTATCTTCTAGCACTGATGATGTTACCTAGTTGGGTAAGGGAATGTCTGCAAGAAAACCACCAAACTCAGAGAGCACCAAAGACCCATAGTCGTCATCTTCCTCCTCCTCCTCCTCCTCCTCCTCCTCCTCCTCCTCCTCCTCCTCCTCTTTCCACAAACTTCACTCCCTTCCAGCACTGATGATGTTACCTAGTTGGGTAAGGAAATGTCTGCAAGAAAACCATCAAACTCAGAGAACACCAAAGACCCATAGTCCTCCTCCTCCTCCTCCTCCCACAAACTTCACTCCCTTCTAGCACTGATGATGTTACCTAGTTGGGTAAGGGAACGTCTGCCAGAAAACCACCAAACTCAGCACCAAGGACCCCACAGTCGTCCTCCTCTTCCTCTCCCCCACCCCAAAGCACACTCCCTTCTAGGACTCATGGTGTCCCCTAGTTGGGTCATGAAACATCTGCACAAAAACTACCACGTTCACAGAGGGCACTTAAGACCCCCACAGTTGTAGCCCTCTTCTCCACGATGCCCACTCCTTTTTAGTACTGATGATGTTCCTTAGTTGGGTCATGAAACATCGGCAAGAAAACCACCAAAGCTCAGAGAGCACCAAGGACTCTTCATTTCCACCCTGAGCTATAATGATTCTCCAATTATGAAGGCCAAACCTGATTCCTTCTTTCTCTGCTCGGTTCTGATGCGCTAACAGCATCTACCGGCTTGTTTGCCTGCCTGCCAAACGCGTTTCCAGGTTATCATGATGGAGGATGCCAAGATCCGGTCTGTCCTCCCTTCAAAACCAATTCTTCGCTTTGAGCTGGCGTAACTGCCTCTTGCCCTAATCTTGGCTGGTCCGCTCGAGCCCCGATTTGTGGTCTAAAAGTGGCCAAAGAAATAACACCTGCAGGTTTTACCTGGCGAAACAGAGAAGGTGCATTCGGACTTAAGCGTCAGGCTAGCCGAAAAAACATCAGCATCTCAGCTGATCCTTTACCCTGTTTTAAGCTCAGCAAATATTAGGGAGTTAGTTAATTTCCCTCCGAAGGTTTTATGGTACCGAAGACGGATGTCTAATTCATATCACTGCATATATTTGACTAATTAACTTTTCATTTGTTTGGGGATGAGTTTATTATGCACATCTACACAGATAATTATATTCGGCTGATGGACTTTTCTTCCCCCCCCCCCAACCCCAATTTACAGCGCATTTTTCCTTCAGTAAAGATTGGGTGGTTTGTTGATTTGGCTTTTCCTCCTTCATTCCATAGGTGTGAGTTGACATTGGTTCCTATTTATGGTATGATGATTTTAAGTTGTTTTTTTTTTAATAAAAAAAAATCTAATTGGCTCTTGAATACAGTTGGTGATTATCCCGGGAGGATGAAAAAAAGCAGATATGGATTATACAACGAGGAGATGTGATTAGAATATAGAATGGGTTTGGTTTAGTGAAATATATAGGAAATTATTAATAACCAACTAATGTAATTGGCACAAGAAACTGTGCTAATTTAGTATATTGGGCCCATCTTAGATGCTTCCAAACACTGCAGACAGAAGTGTTGGGGAGGGAATAATCAAATTCTCACTGCGTAAATGGAATTTTCTTTTTATTTTAATTCTTGGAAGGCAGAAAAAAAACGAGCTGCTATAGGGCAATTCCACGTCTCTCTCCCACCTTCCAGCAAAAGACTTTCCTCACCGGATCTTAGCTGCTAATTTCAAAAGTGGGTGGGTTTTTTTTTTTTAGTTAATTAAAAGCAGTATCATTTGATCAAATCTACAAAAATATTTTTTTTCCCTGTGCTGTGGTCACAGTTAACCAGTGCCCCTAACTGCAGAAACATCATCAGATTAATTTTAGGAAAAGAAAATAGTTTCCTGATTTCCAAACAGAGGGGGGGAAAAATCTTGCTAGGTTGAAGATTGCAGAAAATTAGAGCTCAATTAAAGATTTAAGTTGCTGGGTTTTGCAAGGAGAACTCATCTTCTTCTTCTTCCTCCTCCTCCTCCTCCTCCTCTTCCCCCTTCTCCTTCTCCTTCTTCTTCTATTTTTATCTTTTAGCACCACTAACGGAGATGTAATTTACTATTATGGAAACAAAGGAGATCCGGAACCTCTCTTCCTAAATCCCGGTGGGTTTAATTAAAAAAAAAGAAAGGGGTATCTTGATTTACTTAAAGCATTGGTGTGGCTGCATACCTGCTTATGTCTTTTGCCATGATAGACATGAAGACAGGTCCTGATGCTCAAAGGAAAATGTCATACTTTGAGAGATTCAGAGGTGGACCAGCTACTTGCTGCAGACCAGGGATGTCCAATCGTGGTCATTTTAAGACCTCTGGACTTTCAACTCCCAGAATTCTTCAGCCAGCTCAGAATTCTGGGAGTTGAAGTCCACTTGGCAAGGTTGGACACTCCTAGTCTAGACCGTTGACTAAAATCCAGAAAGACTTCTATTTCTGAGGCCCAGTTTGTTAACATCGCAAGTTTCAAGATGATTGGCAAGTTGGGATACTGGTTAGCATACTTGTTGATGGTTTCCCTCCCCTGAGCACATAGTATCAAAGCACAATTCCCTCCCCTAATTAACAGTCATAAATCACATTCCCCAATTAGTTTGAAATGTGGGCTTCCCCTCCAGCCCGCCAATTCTTTATCATCTCTTATTTCAATAACCTTGGTTCTCACGCTAGGTTCAGCATTGTTATGTCTAGCTAAACTCTCCTGCACATTCCTCCCCCCAGCATCATCTAATTCTAAAAGCAAAAGCAAAAGAAGAAAACAGTTGCTTCTCCATCTGTTGTCAGTGCAAAAACATCTGATGTTAGCAGCGTTGACACCTATCTGGAGTTTTGATCTTCCCTGAAAGGTTGACACACATGAGAACTCAGTAGCGTGTTCAGGAGGGTGGGAGCAGGTGACACAAGCAGCATCATGGCGTTGTAACACAAACCACAGTCTTGCACACGCGACCCCAAATGGCCAAGCTTGCACTGTGAAGGCCACTGTTGTCATGTAATGCTGTATCTCCCATTGTGTATATATTTGGGGCCTTTTTGTAATAACCAAGCTCCAGGAACATAACAAACAGGGAACTCTTTGATAAAACAGCCATAACCCTTTCACTGGCTAAGATAACTGAATCTGCCATTAGCATTTTCCATTTACAGAATTCTGTTCCTAGCAAACTGACTTTTTATCATACAGGGAGACGTGATGTTAAGGCTTTTGTTTCCCAGCTTATCTGTGCAAAACTACAGTGCCCTTTGAAACTACACTTCAATGTGATAACCTAGTTATTGCATCGAGGTGTATCTCTTTTTAGCAAGTGTTCCCCAAACATATGAACCTTCCAGATTATCCAGGGTGTATTTTTGTATAATTTTATTCTCCTAAACAAAATCAGTGAATGCATATCTTGCTATCTAGTTCATACCCCTTTTTACCTTGTAAACTCAAAGTAGCTTCGCAAGATACTTTGCCGTATCTCCACATTTTAGCTTCCCCCAAATTTAGTTGCACGCATGATGTAAAACGGTAACGCTCGGCGAGAGCCGGGCTGAGACAAGCCACGGTTTCTGTGCTCCTACTCAAACATAGGGAGCTTGATTTTTGTGCGTGTTGTGAACTTGTCACCAAGGAGAGCAGCTGTGGGCAGCTTCTCCCCGAGTTTCGTTGGAGAATCCCTGAAAGTAGATTTAATCTCGCCACACAGGGGTATACGGCTTGAGCAATTCTTTGCTGGATACGCCCTGGAAGAAACTTCAGTATGGAAAGCAGCTTTTTACAGATGTCATCAAACACAGCCAGAACCTCAAGAAGGAAGAGCTGATCCAAGAGCTGATTAAACTGATGAATAATCAGGACCCGTAAGGCTCCGTGTCTTCTCGTGCTTTGCTCCAAACCATTCTCTAGGGTGACTGCAGATGTCCAAGTATCAAGGATATGGAGAGTTGTAGGCTATCAACATCTGGAGAGTCATAACTTTCCCCGCCTTGACTTGCAAACTGACTTAACTTGCTGTTGGCGTTGTCCCCATCCAGAATCCAGAACTTGTAGCACACAATACACGTCTTGGCTACACAGGCTAGGCCATCTTACTTTCATTTAAGAAGGCACCGTGACATCCATCAGATTGAGACTTGCCGTTATTACGAGGGCAAGGAGCTTCTGGTCCGTGGTGCCACATAGAAATGCTGTGTTTCCCCCCAAAAATAAGACCCAGCTGGAAAATATGCCCTAGCGTGATTTTTCAGGACGCTCGTAATAGGAGCCCCACCTCCCAAAAAAAGCCCAGTTAAGCTTGTCAGCCAGACGGACGCATTTAGTACCGTATTTCCCCGAAAATAAGGCCTAACCCTAATGCGTCTTTTGGAACACAAATTAATATAAGACCCGGTCTTATTTTTGGGAAAACGTGGGCAGGCAGACTGGAATGGTTTGTGATCATTATTGGACACCATCGTTCAGCAGCCCCCAATCTTTTGGGCACCTTGGACCGGTTCCGTGGAGAGCTTTTTTTTCCGTGGACCGGGAGGGTGGGGGGGAAACCTGGTTTTGCACGCTGCCTGCATCCCGTGTGTGAGCGCTGGGACTTTGTTTGCTTGCATGATCTGGGTCCTGGCTGGCCACAGACCGATGCTGGTCCACGAACCCCTGCCATAGTTGATCAGGGATATGACCCCCAAGCTTCTGTCCCCTCTCTGTGGGTGCCTATCCCTAGACCTTGCATTTTGGGCTTTTGAGAACAACTGTACCGGGGTCTCCAGTAAACAGCAACAAGATTTTCCGCTATGCCACCAATAAATACCCATCTAAGGCCAGAAAGTGAAGAATTTCGGTCCCATGGTCTCTGATTCGCCTTCTTTTGATCCAGTCAGCTTCCGGACCCTGCAATGGAGGATCAGGGAAAGGATTACGTCCTTCCGTTCCTAAACAAGTACGCAGCTCTGTGTGTCCGGTGTCCAGATTATGGAACCAGGTAAGAGGAAGACTTCACCGTTGGAATTATCTTGGTGCGGAGGGAGAGAGCCTGTGAGCAAAGTTCCCAGACTTTAGCTAATCCTTAAGCCGTTCGAAGTTAGAATACCACTAAAACAGGGGTGGTGTTCCGATCGATCCTGACTCCTACAATCGTCGCAGGCTTCCCCATGGTCACGTGATCAAAATTTGGGCAGTTGGCAACTGGGTATGTATTTAGAAGTGGTATGTAGCCTCTGGGATCACCTGATCACCTTCCCAGCCAGCTTTGCTTAGTAATCGTTGGGGGGGGGGGAGGAAATTGGCTGTAACTTACTTAACAATCACCTGGCTTAGCCGCTGAAATTCTGGTCCCAATTGTCGTAAGTCAAGGACTGCTGTACTACTTTACAGCAAAGAAAGATTCAGACAGATTCTACTGCCGGCAGACACCAGATTGTTGTTGTTAGCTGCGAAGTCGTGCCCAACCCATCGCGACCCTATGGACAAAGTTCCTCCAGGCCTTCCTGTCCTCTACCATCTTCTGGAGTCCCTTTAAGCTCACGCCTCCTGCTTCAGTGACTCCATCCAGCCACCTCCTTCTCTGTCGTCCCCTTCTTCTCTTGCCCTCAATCTTTCCCAGCATTAGGCTCTCCTCCAGTGAGTCCTTCCTTCTCATTAGGTGGCCAAAGTATCTGAGTTTTAGCTTCAGGATCTGGCCTTCTAAAGAGCAGTCAGGGTTGATCTCCTCTAGGATTGACCAGTTTGATCGCCTTGCAGTCCAAGAGACTCGCAGGAGTCTTCTCCAGCACCATAGTTCAAAGGCTTCAATTCTTTGGCGCTCAGCCTTTCTTACGGTCCAACTTTCACAGGCATACATTGCAACTGGGAAGACCATAGCCTTGACTATACGCACTTTTGTTGGCAGGGTGATGTCTCTGCTTTTTAGTGTGCTGTCTAGATTTGCCATGGCTTTCCTTCCCAGGAGCAAGCGTCTTTTAATTTCTTGGCTACAGCCCCCATCTGCGGTGATCTTGGAGCCCAGGAAAATAAAATCTGTCACTACCTCCATTTCTTCCCCATCTATTTGCCAGGAATTGAGAGGGCCGGATGCCACCATCTTGGTTTTCTTAATGTTAAGTTTCAACCCAACTTTTGCACTCTCCTTCACCCGTAACAAGACACCAGATAGGGATGGTATATTTTTCTGCCACTTTTTTTAAAACAGAGAATCGGTGAGTATATGCATACAACCAATGTAAATAGAGTGTATTAAAAGGAAGAAATCCCATCAAGACACCCCCCCTCTCAACAAAGGAAGAAACAGCCCGCCCCTCAAATTAAATTCCTGCTCCCCAGCTTCAAAGCCATTCTTCGCTCCAGATTTATTGGGATCTGTGCAAAGGAATTGGTTAAGCTGACCCTTTGGTAAACCTATTTTTAACGTAAGTTTGGGGATAAAATAATAGGCGCTTGCTGCAATAGATCAGAACGTGAAACAAAAAAGGGTTTGGTGAACAAGAGTCAAATTTGTGGCCCGGCGGATCCCGCAAAGCGAATTTCCACGCATTTTCCCACTAAATGAACTGTCGTAAGTCAAAGGCCACCCGTACTTGTGTCGATAAATAAATTTCTCCCCTCTGTAGATTGTGATGTTAAAGAAACTAACTTGATGTTGAACATGATAACAGCAGCACGGTTACTGGTGGGACAATATTGGAAGAAGGATAGTTTACCCACTGTATAAGAATGGGTGTTTAAAGTTTCGAATCTTGCAGAAATGTCTAAGATTTCTGCTTATCTGAAGGATCATTCACAGGAAAGATATATTTCAGTTTGGAGGAGATGGATAAATTATATTCAGAACAAATATGGCACTAAAAAGTTCCATTTAGCTTATGAGTAGATTTTAGTGGGATATTGTTATTGGCACGTTGTTTGTAGTTACGTTAAAGGGGAGTTAAAGCCCATTATGAATTTGGTTAATTCTATATTATGCCTAATTTTTATTTAGAATATGATTATTGTAACTATAATCCTGTATTTAGCTCTGGGAAGTGGGGGGGGGAAAGTGGGCGGGTTTGGGGTGGGAGGGATTTGGGGATATATTGTAAAATTTTGTTTTTGTAAAACTCTTTAATAAATAAATACCGTATTTATCGGCGTATAACACGCACTTTTTCTTCCTGAAAATAGGGGGCAAATGATGTGTGCATGTTATACGCCGATATAATGTTAATGACCCATAGTTAATGACCCATTATCCGAAGCTGCAGCTGAAATTTCCTTTTTAAAATGAGGTGCGTGTTATACGCCGGTGCGTGTTATACGCCGATAAATACGGTAAATGAATAAATTTCTCCCCTCTTTTCCAGAGCGAACACAGTCATTCTCGTGGATGGGGAAGGCCACGTCTCCTTCACCGAACGCACCATGCTGAATGCAGATATCGATCAGTGGAAAACCAGCACTTACCAGTTTCAGCTGCAAATCTAACCGCTTTCCTATGGATAAATTGGAAAGATGAAGTAAAAAGAAGAAAATCCGTCGCTGGTCTTAACCAGGCAATAACCCAGCCAGCATTTAAAGGGAGCGGATTCTCTTTAACGTTGCCTAGATCACCGTAGCATTTGGAAGAAAAAGAAAAACCAAACAAAACTTAAAAAAAAAAATTTGCACAAAATCCAGAAACAGAATCATTTGAATAGAAAAAGCAGACTCTGTCTAAAAACATATTTTATTTTATTTTTTGCGCAAAGGGATCTGTGCTGGCCTCGGGGTAAAAAAAAAAGAACAACATATCTCCTTGAGCATAAAACCCCAGAGTTTTAATTCACTTGCTAATGAAAATCACGGAGAACTTCGGAGAATCATGTATGGCACACTTCTATTTTTTCCCCGCCTTTCCTTTGACCACGGAGAGCTGGAAGGCAAAGTGATGAAATTACAGAGCGAAAAAAATATATATCAAAATTTAATTTTAATGGGGCGGCATTAGCGATTTGTAAGCATTTATGATTGTATAGAATTTGGGTTGGGGGTTTTGTGTGTGTGTGTGTGTGTGTGTGTGTGTGTTTTTACAGTGGTGCCTGTAAGAATAGGAAGCATTCTGTGTGCTCACAGTTATTGGACCTCAGGAAAATCCTTCAAATCAGATCATTCTTCCTCCTTTTCCTGGCCTTATATAACAAAACTGGGTGTGAAGCTAGGTTTTGTTGTATGGCCTCAACTTGTTGATCAAGAATCTCGTTTATTCCAAAAAAAATTTTTTTTTAAATTTACTTTGAAGATGACGCAGTGTCCTTTCTAGATTCTAAATCAAGAAAAGAGGGCGAAAAACATATCAAACGGACATGGCTGGAGAACTCTGCTTTAGCTAAACACCTCACTTGGCTGCTTTCTGGAGTGTGAATGAATATGTGTACGTTTTGGTGTTACCACATTTGCGGAAATGAAGTGGTGTCATTCTTGTGCCCTGTGGGAGGCTGATAGTCACGCTTGACTAAGATTAAATTCTTGTTTGCGTGATATTATGCGGCCAAGGAAACTTTAGGCTCTGTTTTTTTAATGTCCATCTAGGAGGGAATAAATTCAGCTAAAGTCAATCTGGCTGTAATATTGTTAAATTTATCAATAGTTTTTAGCTTATATACATATCCTAATTGCTTTAACGTTCAATCTTTATAGACAGACAATACCTTGTAATTTTTCCCAATTTTTACAATTACCTTTTTCTCGTGCTTCCCATGTTTAGCTCTTAAACGACAGCTCCTGTGTTGGCACAGCATGAGCTGGTTTGATCAATTGTTTTCAAATGCATAATTGATATATATCCAAAACACTGCTGAAGAATTCTCCATGCGACATTCCTTTTAAATTGTTAAAGAACTGAGCCTTAGGCACACTTTCGAGATGAAAAAGGAGGAGGTCATAATAGCATTACAGATGCAGCCAAGGGAAAAGCTTTATTACCTGAGGGGAGGTTCCCCCCCCCTCTATTTGTGTGTGTGTGTGTGTGTGTGTGTATAGAGCTAGGCAAGATTGAAGCTGGAAAAGTGAAAAAACACAGTCATGGATGGTTGAGATTTGATCTTCCTTTCCTTACAAGCCTTGAAAATCAGGGTTGCCCAGTAGTGGTGAACATTTAGAATAGAATAGAACAGAATAATAACAGAATTGGAAGGGACCACATAGGTCATCTAGTCCAACCCCCCCCCCCTGCCCAAGCAGGAGACCCTACACCATTTCTGACAGATGGCAGTCCAGTCTCTTCTTGAAAGCTTCCAGTGATGAAGCTCCCACAACATCTGCAGGCAACTTCTATTCCACTGGTTGATTGTTCTCACTGTCAGGAAAATTCTCCTTATTTTCAGGTTGAATCTTTCCTTGATCAGACGCCTGAGAATATTTTTGTACTGCGTGTAAAAATGGAAGCCGGCTTAGTGATGATGGGAGTACAGGTTAGTCCTCAGCTTACGACCATTCTCTTAGCAGCTGAAGTTACAACAGCCTAAAAAAAACCCCCAGCGACTTATGATCAGTTCCCATGCTTACGAACGTTAACGGTGCATCAACATTCAGCATTAGACAAGTATTTACGACAATTGTAGCATCCCAGAATTTTGCGAGTACCACCTTTCCAACAAGCAAAGTCATTTTTTTAAAGGGGTGGTGGTGGTGGATTTGCTTAAGGACTGCAGCGATTCCCTTAATGACTGTCACTTAACAGTCGGCTTGCTTAGCGACCAAAATGGTCGTAAGTCGGGGATTACCTTGGTGCTTTGGAGGAATTTGCTAAAGGGCAGCTTGACCTTTAAACTCGGTTCAGTTTCAACTGAAATTATGGGGTTGCTCAGGTCGCTGAAATATGACTTTTTATATATATCCACTCCTTTTTTGAAGCTTGTTTGATATTGTCACATATGCCTGTATGCCAATGTAGCCAATAAAATGATTGGTAATTTTTTTGGGTTTTGTTTTTTGTTGCTGCTGCCTTAATTTGTCTGAAGGATCAGAGCAAGTAATCAGAGCAACAGCAAGGGAAGATGGTCGTTCCTCCTTCTTTGCCTCTTTCTCATGAAGCAATTAATAATAATAATAATAACGATAATAATAAAATTAATAATAATAATAAAATTAATAATAATAATAAGAAGAAGAAGAAGAAGAAGAAGATGGAAGGGACCTTGGAGGTCATCTAGTCCAACCCCCTGATCATTTGGCGTTTTAGTCTACCTATCAAGTCCTTCCCAAGGACCTGGACAGGATTATTATTATTATTATGTTTATGTTTATTATTATGCTTATGTTTATTATGTTATTATTATTATTATTATTGTTGTTGTTGTTGTTGTTGTTGTTTATTATTGTTGTTTATTATTGTTGTTATTGTTATTAATGAGGACCTGCTTCCCATTGGACAGCCTGTTGTTTTTCTCGGCGTTGACCGACAGCCCGGAAGCCCTCCCCTGCCCACTACGTCATCTAGTCCCCTCCCACCCCTTTGGGCCCCGTCCTCCCGCCGCTCCTATTGGCCGCTCTTCCCCGCCCCCGCTTCTATTGGCTGCGGCGGGAGGGGGGGTGTCGCCGGCGAAGAAGCGCGCGAGCCCGCCCTTCGGCCGCCGATTGGCCAGGCGGGGGGGGGGGCGGAGAGGCCAGGCAGCCTCTCTGAGACGTTTTAAAGATGGCGGCGTCCGCGCGCAGGCAGCTTCGCTGAGGCGAGGGAGGGGGAAGGAGGGTGAGGGAAAAGCCGCGGCTGAGGAGGCGGCCTCTTTTTCCCCTCCCTCACGCCCGCTCGGAGCTCGGCGGAGGCGGCAGAGAGCCAGAGGAGCAGCTGCGACCGGGCGGGCAATGGCCCAGGTGGGTGCCGGACCCGGCGCGGCATGGCCGCCTCAGCCTTAGAGGAGGGGGCTTCCCGCCGGAGCCTCTTTGACTAGGCCCCGCGGCGCTTCTAGGCCGAGAAGCAGTGACCCCCTCCCTCCCTCCCTTGATTGACGGCCGGGGGAGGGCTCCACGTGACCCGGCCCAGACGACCCCCCACAGAGACTCGAATTTGGGGGAGGGGAACTCGGGGTTATTTTAATGGCGTTTAAATTCTCCAGATGCTTTGTGTGTGTGTGAGGGTGTGTGTGTGTGTGTGTGTGTGAGAGAGAGAGAGAGAGGGGGGGCGGTATTAAAGCTCTTCTTTCCTTTTTAAGGCCGCAACCCTATAAGCTCGGTTGGGTCTGCGAGGTTTTATCACCATCATGATGATGATGATGATGTTGGAAGGGACCTTGGAGGCCATCTAGTCCAACCCCCTGCTCAGGCAGGAAACCCTATACCATGATGATGATGTTGGAAGGGACCTTGGAGGTCATCTAGTCCAACCTTCTGCTCAGGCAGGAAACCCTATACCATGATGATGATGATGGAAGGGACCTTGGAGGCCATCTAGTCCAACCCCCTGCTCAGGCAGGAAACCCTATACCATGATGATGATGATGGAAGGGACCTTGGAGGTCATCTAGTCCAACCCCCTTCTCAGGCAGGAAACCCTATACCATGATAATGATGGAAGGGACCTTGGAGGTCATCTAGTCCAACCCCCTGCTCAGGCAGGAAACCCTATACCATGATGATGATGTTGGAAGGGACCTTGGAGGTCATCTAGTCCAACCTTCTGCTCAGGCAGGAAACCCTATACCATGATGATGATGATGGAAGGGACCTTGGAGGCCATCTAGTCCAACCCCCTGCTCAGGCAGGAAACCCTATACCATGATGATGATGATGGAAGGGACCTTGGAGGTCATCTAGTCCAACCCCCTTCTCAGGCAGGAAACCCTATACCATGATAATGATGGAAGGGACCTTGGAGGTCATCTAGTCCAACCCCCTGCTCAGGCAGGAAACCCTATACCATGATGATGATGTTGGAAGGGACCTTGGAGGTCATCTAGTCCAACCCCCTGCTCAGGCAGGAAACCCTATACCATGATGATGATGATGGAAGGAACCTTGGAGGTCATCTAGTCCAACCCCCTGCTCAGGCAGGAAACCCTATACCGTTTCAGACAAATGGCTGTCCAGTCTCTTCTTAAAAACTTCCAGTGTTGGAGCATTCACCGCTTCTGGAGGCAGGTGGTTCCACTGACTAATTGTTCTCACTGCCAGGAAAGTTCTAGGTTGCTTCTCTCCTTGATTAGTTTCCATCTGTTGCTTCTTGTCCTGCCTTCCGGCGCTTTGGAGGTTCAAGGGGTTTGGGGGAGTCCCCCTCCAGGATTGTACTTCCTACTTGAAATGGAGCTTGGGAGGGGAGGGGGGTGTAGCTGCCTACCTGGTTAGGTGTGGAAACCTCCTTTCAGGGGTGGAAATGTGATAATATGAGAGAGATAGCTTTTATGCTATTTATTTTTGTTTGGGGCAGCATACAATCATAGAGTAGAAGCCAAAGAATAAAATAGAGAATAGATGGAGTGGACCTTGGAGGTCTTCTAGTCCAGGCCCCGGCTCAAGCAGTAGAATCTTATTTGTACTGGTAGTCCTTGACTTACAATAGTTCATTTAGTGACCATGCAAAGGTAAAAATGGCACTGGGAAAAGTGGCTCATGACCATTTTTTTCACACTTACGACCATTGCGTATGAGATAAATGGAGCCATTGCAACATTCTCATAAAAGATAGCTTTTTCTCATCACCTCAACTCTACCTGTCATATAAAAGTCAGACCTCAAAGGGAGTGGCACCATTATCTCCTTTGGGGCTGTGAGCAGAAGATCAGAGGGGGGTGGGGAGAGAGAGAGAGGGAGAGGAAAGAGAGAGGGAGGAAAGAGAAAGAGAGAAGGAGAGGAGAGAGAGAGGAAGGGAGAAATGAATATATGTTGTCCTTACTGGACTTTTAGTAAAGAACGTTTAATGAAATATTTTTTTTTTAATTAAGAGATGAGGTATGGGGATAATTATGCTGTATTTAAAGCTGATAAATAAGCTACTAAAATTGTTTTCACCTGTTGGGATGAAGGAGAAAGGTTTTTTTTCCCCCCTCTGGCATAAAAATTTGTTTTCTTTGTAGCAGTTCATTAATTTCATAAATGCAACATACTATAGTTTTTTTATACATAGCATAAAGGTAAAAAAGGATACATGCAGTGTTATCTTCATTTTTGATGTCAAAAGGGTGTTTTTTTTAATTAAAGAGTTTTACAAAAAAGATTTTACATCCCCAAAACCCACCCACCCCAAACCACCCCCTTCCCCCTCTGCTTCCCAGAGCTAAATACAGGGTTATAGATATAATAATCATATTCTAACTAAAAATTATCCATAATATAAAATTAACCAAATTCATAATGTGCTTTAACTCCCCTTTAACATAGATACATACAAAGTACTAACACTAAAATTAATAACAATATCCCTCTAAAATCTACTCATCAGCTAAATGGAAACTTTTAGTCCCATATTTATTCAGAATATAATCTATCCATCTCCTCCAAACTGAAATATATCTTTCTTGTGAATGATCCTTCAAATAAGCAGAAATCTTAGACATTTCTGCAAGATTCGATACTTTAAACACCCATTCTTCTATGGTAGGCAAACTATCCTTCTTCCAGTATTGTCCCACCAGTAACCGTGCTGCTGTTATCAAATTCAACATCAAATTGGTTTCTTTAACATCACAATCTACAACAATGCCCAATAAAAACAATTGCGGAGAGAACTTTATCTTTCTCTTAAAAATCTTTTGAGTGTTCCACCAAATTTTAACCCAAAAAGCTTTTATATTTCTGCAAGTCCACCACATATGAAAATAGGTGGCTTCTAAACTACCACATCTCCAGCATTTAGACTGTAAGTTAGGATACATGTTAGACAACTTTTTGGGATCCAGATGCCATCTATAAAACATTTTATAAAAAATTTCTCTTAAATGTCAAAAGGGTTTTGTGGCTCCCAATGTTTTCTGTGAGAAACGGGTCCAAGTGGCTCTTTTGAGTGTTTAAGATTGCCGACCCCTGGTCTAGGCCATCTAACCATTGAACCACAGCAGTATTTATATGAAAAAAAATCAGACACTGGATACTGGCATATGTCTTCCTACGTCTGGATGTTCAGCAACCCATTTCCCTTGGGAATCAGTGTTAAATCATCATTAAATCAATTTCCAGTATTTATCTGATTTTTCAAAACCGCAGCAAGCACAACTTTAAGAAAGGGAAATGTTTTAGGCACGATAAGAATGATTTTATGTGACATTAACATGGCAATGAAATACGATTTTGAGAAATAAGGATGGTGGAGTTTAAAGCATCAGCCCGGCAACCTAGTGTCGCCTAAGGCCCAAGGCCAAGCTGGGTAATCTTGGGCCAGTCACTTTCTCTTGGACCATGGAAGAAAGCAATGGCAAGTCATTTGCCAAGAAAAAGCAGTGTCTGAGAATTGGAACACAATTGAATGAAAGAAAGAAAAAAAGCTTCTGCAGTACGTTTCTGATAGCTGCAGGGCAATGGCTGGGTGAGTAATATGTAGAAAAAGGACCAGCTTTTTCTAGACCTGTAAAATTCTTTGTCTTTCAAAGCAAGCGGTCCTTTTTTTAAATTATTTCTGTAGTTCATGACCCTTTTTTGGGGGGAGCATGCCGGATGACCTAGTTCAGTTCTGACTTTTTTTCTTCTTTTATTAAAGCAAGACAGCTTGTTTAAGCAAGTGAGTCTTGTGGCAACAAAGTTTACAAATTTACTCTGACAAATCTTAACTCGGTCCAGCTTGACCTTGTTTATCTGCTTTTCAACCCAACCAGCCGGGCATTATTACACATTTGATCAAGTGGGTGTTGCTTCATAACAGTGTAACACCGTGGAGTAATTTTTTTTATGACACACAAACTCTAATAAATCTACTTGGTCATCTATTTGCCTCTATATAGCTGTTCCACTTCTTTGAATTCTTATCGAAGTTGAAGATGGTATTTCCCTGAAAGACCACCATCCTTGCCTGCCACTTGTAACTCACTCCTTGTAAATATAATAAAATGACAGTTGTAGAAGCTGTACTTATACATGAAATGAAAACAACCAGGGCTTTTTTTTCTAATAGAACGCTCAGAACGGAGTTCCAGCACCTGTTTTGGATGGAACCTTGTAGGCTAGGCAAGGCGGGTTGTATGACGTGTGAGTTCCGGCACCTTTTTCTTGTACAAAAAAAGCACTTAAAACAACTCTTCAGAACCATCCCCTGCACATCATCGTAATTTTACTAAGAATGGGTTGGCTTATAAATCCATTGTTAACCTAGAACTAGGAACTTGGAAGAAAAATGAAACATTTCTCTCTTGTAGAATTGTGTTGCTGTTTAAGCATAAGTCAATAAAAGAAAAGACAGGTAGTGCTCGACTTAGGGCCACAGCTGAGCCCAGAATTTCTGTTGCTAAGCGAGAAAGAGTTGTGTGAATTTTCCCGGTGTTGTGATCTTTCTTGCCATAGTTGTAAATGAGTCACTTGCAGTTGTTAGCAGCATGGCTGTTAAGGGAATCTGCCTTCCCCACTGACTTTGCTTGTCAGAGGATCACAAAAAAGGGATCAGATGACAGCGGGACATTGCCACCGTCATAAGTATGAGTCAGTGGTCAAGCATCTGAATTTTGACCGCAGGGATGCTGCAAGGGTCATAAGTGTGCGAAACGGTCATAAGTCCCTTCTTCCCATATCCCCGTAACTTCGAACGTTCACTAAACAAGCCGTTGTAGGTAGAGGGACTTCCTGTGTGCTGTTCTCGAGATTGGGTAATTGGGATTGCACTTCGTCATCCGAGCGATTTGACAGTTGGCTGTTTTTCTTTGCAGGCCGAAGGAAGTCAAGGAGACCCACGACAGCCACGGAAGACGCTCTTTAACTCGGACATCAGCTATTTAAGCTGAATGCATTGTGATTTCCAGTAATTGAGACAGTGATTTTGAAAGCTGTCCACATTAATGAAAAGAGCAATGTAGTCAGCTTAACTGAGTCATCAGCGTTGCCTTTTGACAAAAAAGCATGACCAATCCTCTCTTGGTGGACTCCTGCATGCGAGGATCGTAGATTCCTGCGCCCTTTGGTTTAAAACCCGGTGGGTTTGTTTCCCCCCTCTCTCTTCCCCCCCCTCCTTTTTGGGTAAGTTTTAGCGATGGAGAATTGTGAAAACACCCCTCCCCTTCCAAAAGAGCCAGCCATCACCGAAGTGAACATGGAGAGCCCTTCTGGTCCCCCACCATTGCCGCCCAACGAACAGCCTCCACCACCTCCCCTGCAAACGTCCAGTGACGCAGAGGTAATGGACGTTAGCTCCGGTGGTGATGGACAGTCAGATAGCCCTGCTGGGGACGCCCACGCTGTCGACAGGAGCCAGCTCCTCACCAAGGGATCTTCGTGCTACCAAAGTCGTCTTATCATAGATCCTCATAGCGACCAAAGCCCAAGAACCGCTCGCCACGCGCCCTCGGTTAGGAGGTTCACTCCCGATCTTAAGTTGCTTAAAGATGTAAAGATTAGCGTTAATTTTACAGAGAGCTGCAAAAGCAAAGACAGGAGAGTGCTGTACACTGGCGCTGAGCCAGATTGTCAGGCAGAGGCAGCTTTAGGGATTCACGGTGTCAATGGGGACGTGCATGCTTGCCCTCTCGGTGGGATTAGTGGCGGCCCCCCGGCTCAGGTAGTCGGCGAAAGCGAGGACACCAAGGAGGAGGACAACGAGGTAGATCAGGAGAAGCGAGTGGAATATGCAGTGTTGGATGATTTAGAAGATTTTACAGACAATTTGATGGAAATAGATGAAGAAGGAGGGTTTACATCTAAGGCCATCGTCCAGCAAGACAAAGCGGACGAAGAAACCTTGAACTATTCTTACGAGGTAATTACGGTTTGTTTGTTTGTTTCCAGAGTTTGGGTTTGAGAAGGGAATTGCGAATATACGGCATTTCTGTAGCATTTATATTAACTAGGGGTGGGGGGGAGAGAGAGAAAGGTAAAGGAAATAAAATTTGGGCTTGAGGCTTAATTATAGAGAAGATATAAGAATTTTATAATTTTTAAGGCTGAGAATTTTAATTTTAATTGGGGTTTTTACTTTTTTTTCAGGGATTGATGTAATTTTTTTTAATTGTTTTTAACTTTTGCATTTCTTGTTTTAAATACCCTGTAAACCGCCCTGAGTCCTTCGGGAAAGGGCGGTATATAAATCTAATTAAATAAATAAATAAATAAATAAATATACAGATAGTCCTTGACTTACGAACTCAATTGAGCCCAAACTTTCTGTGGTTAAGCGAGACATTTGTTAAGCGACTTTTACCCCGTTTTACAACATCTCTTGTTCCAGTTGTTAAGTAAATCATTGCAATTGTTAAGATAGTAAGCCGGTTGTTAAGTGGATCTGGCTTCCCCATTGACTTTGCTTGTCAGAAGGTCGCAAAAGGGGATCACGTGACCCTGGGACGCTGGGCAACTGTCATAAATAGGAACCAGTTGCCAAGGGTCCAAATTTTGATCACGTCACGGCAAAGATGAAAAAAAATAACTTGACAACTGATTCTCACATTTGCAGCCTTCACAGACCTACGAATCAAAGGAAAGGTGAAGGAAGGTGATAAAGCCAAATTGCAGATTCACCTTGTAACTGCTTCGCTCAGTCACCCAAGTTGTCTGTCCCAATTGCGGTTGCTAAATGAGGACTAACTGTAGAGCTCGTCAATATGTTTGCTGCAGCTTCTTATAAGTCATCAAATCTTCCTGAATTATTACAGAGCTGCCGAGCTACTCACCACTGCTTGAAACCTTTCCCCCCACCCCCCCAGATATAATCCGAGTTGCAAAAGACTTGGGCAATTTGTAGATCTCTGCATCTATACCTGTCTTGTTCAGGGAGGAGAATAATTAAAGGGTGCGTTATGTACCTGACAGTCTGCTTTTCAGGATGAATTTGACAATGACGTGGACGCTCTGCTGGAAGAGGGCCTTTGCGTTCCCAAAAAAAGGAGGATGGATGAGAAATACAGAGGGGAAAGCGACCATCAGTCGGACGGTGAAACGACCGTGCAGCCCATGATGACCAAAATCAAAACTGTTCTTAAAAGTAAGCTATTGCAACGGACCGCACACCTAGTTGCCCGTGTCCATCTCAGTTTCTCTTTTAAGAGGCCGGCTCTCTTCCCGTTCACATCTGCCTGGAACAACTGCATTTCCCTGAGGGGAGATGGGGTGGTTAAAGACGTGTGAAAAATAAATATACATTTTGGTCCACGCCCAGAAGAACACAAGAGTTGTTCCGGGCGTGAGCAAAACCACCCGATTCGCGCAGCTTTTATTTTGCACGTTGAACAATTGACCCATGGAGGATTCTCCACACAGCCTCAACTGTTTTAGCTGGGGGTTTCCAACCATGGCTCCTGGACTTCAACTCCCAGAATTCCTCAGCCAGCTGTGCTCGTGGGGCGGGGGGGGAACTCTGGGAGTTAAAGTCGTCAAGTCTGTTTGGGAGAAAAAAGGAAGAATTGATCCATTTCCGCTCGCATACCAAGAGGGGTTTCTTCAACCAACAGTTGAAGAACCTCAAGCTTCTTGCTAGCTTGGTCGTTAACCAGGGACTCTGGAGGCACTTCTGTTTCAAGAGAATAATTGAAGGGTTTGGACGCCAAGCAGCGCCTCAGCGTGTTTCCTTTTAAAAGGTCGTGGTCGCCCTCCGACAGAACCGCTGCCTGACGGATGGATCATGACATTCCACAACTCGGGCATCCCGGTGTACCTGCACAGAGAATCTCGGGTGGTCACCTGGTCCAGACCTTATTTCTTGGGAACAGGAAGCATCCGGGTAGGATTTGGAGTTTCGTTCTTTTTAGAATTTTAGCATTGCTGGTAGAAACCAGAGTGGTGTGCGCGAGGGAAGCGACCGGGTTGGTTTCGTAGCCCTGCTCTCACCTTTGCACTTGCAAACTGTGTTGCAGAAGCACGACCCTCCTCTGAGCAGCATTCCTTGCTTGCATTACAAAAAAATGAAAGACAACGAGGAGAGGGAGCAAAGCAACGACATCACCCCAAGCGGGGAGGTTTCGCCCATCAAGCTGACGGAGAAATCCCTGGAACTGGATTGTCAGACGGAGGAGCCGGACTCGACAGCAGCCGATTCCGGAACGGCCGATGAGAAAGATCCGTCCGGGGGTGATGCAGCCCAAGGAGCTTTGGGACAAGTGAAGGCCAAAGTTGAGGTGTGCAAAGATGAATCAGTAGGTGAGCAGCTGTCATTGACCTGTCGTTTCCGGGTGGGCCAAATGTCAGTGCTGCAAACATTTGACATGTTTTTGCACTGACAATGTAAGAGACAGCCTTTTGTTTAAACTGCTTCGCTTTGAATCTTGAAGGGAGGGAATTTTCTAACGACTATTTTGAGAAGATTAGAAAAGTCTGCGTACAGAATGGGAGGAGAGACCTCATATGTAAAACTAATTGGATAATGTGATTTATGATGTGTCGATAAGGGTGGGGATTGTGTGTGTGTTACGATGGGTTTCGGGGGGAGGCGAGGAGATTTCGGGATTCTGGCATCCCTCCACGAGTGCCGATGTTTCGTTTCATTGCAAAGACTTTTAGAGAAATAATATGCCTGCAACTTGTTTGAATTGTCTCGTTCATCGGACCCATGACATCCAACTCTAGTTATGCATCAGTCATCTTGCTGTTGCTTGTTAAAGTGTCACCCTAATGTGCATTATAAGTAGAACAAGAAGCAATAGATGGAAAAATAATCAGGGAGAGAAGCGACCCAGAACTGAGGAGGAATTTCCTGTCAAATGAGAACAATTGACCAGTGGAACAACTTGCCTCCAGAAGTTGTGGGTGCTCCCATCACTGGATGATTTTAAGAAGAGACGGGGTAGCCACTTTTCCAGAATGGTGTAGGGTCTCCTGCTTGAACCAAGGGGTTGGACTAGAACAGAGGTCCCCAACCTTTTGGGCACCAGGGACCGGTTCTCTGGAGAGAGATTTTTTCCACAGACTAGAGGATGCGTGGTTTTACGTGCTGCCTACATCCCGCGGATGGGGGTTTCCTTGTTTGTGTGGACCGGTTGCTGGCGTGCCGCAGCCCAGTACCGGTCCACAGCCCAGGGATTGGGGAACCCTGGACTAGATGACCTTTGTGGTCCCTTCCAACTCTGTTACTCTATTCATTTCTCTCTCTCTTTTTTTTTTTTGTTCAATTGCAGCTAGGATGAAAGGGACATAAGTGCGAATCTTCCTCCGATATTTCCATCCGCAGTTAGTCCTTGACTTACGACCGCATGATGATCATAAGCCCTGGGGGTCCGTCAGCCGGGTCCCTCGCCTGACCGACCCGGTGGCTGTCTCACCTGGGGAGGAGCCCGGCGCGATGACGGTTGCTTTGTTTTCTCAGATATTGAGGATTTCCGACACTACCTGGAAAAGTGTTTTGATTTCGAGCAAGTCACGGTGAAGAAGTTCCGAACGTGGGCGGAGAGACGGCAGTTCAACCGGGAGATGAAGAGGAAGCAGGCGGAGTCCGAAAGGCCCATTTTGCCAGCCAATCAGAAACTGATTACCTTGTCGGTCCAAGATGCCCCCACGAAGAAAGGTAGGCGGGTTGTGAGCATGTAATTAAATTTTAAAGCCCTGAGAGTTCTGTGTGGAACTGTTTTTATTGGTTTGTTTGTCCCCGCCCCATTCAGAGTTTTGTCTTCCATTCAAAGGTACGATGGATCTACAAGTCTAGCAGACGCTTACACCTCTTTGCAGCGTCCCACAATCACGTGGCCACATTGCGCAATGTTTTTTTGCCCCCCCAAAAAATAAATAGCGTTTACATCTTGGGTCCCATAACAAAACAGTTGGTTTGCTTAACAGCCATGGTGACTACCATGCTCGCTTAATGACCACTGCAAAAGAAAAAGAGAAAAAAAGTTGTAAAGTGGGGTCGGTCTCATGATGACCCACTCTGCGACCATCATAACTTATGGGGAGACTCCCTTGTGCTCTTAAATGGAGGACTACCTACACCAGGGGTCTTCAAATGCCCTTTTATGAGGAATTCTGGGAGTTGAAGTCCACAAGTCATAAAAGGGCCAGGTTTGAAGACCCCTGACCTACATTTGAGTTTCCTTAATCCTGGAAAATGCTCATTTTATTTTTGACTCATTGTTAGGATAATACCACTAACACATACTGGGCTTGGTATCAAGGAATTGTGTTTATCCTGCGGGACTTAATGAAAGCAGTTCTCTTACTCGAGCTGTTACCAGAGATTCAAAGCCACATCTGTGCAATATCCTTATTTTCCAGAGTTTGTTATTAATCCCAATGGGAAGTCTGAAGTTTGTATCCTTCATGAATATATGCAACGCGTCCTGAAAGTCCGACCTGTTTACAATTTCTTTGAATGTGGTAAGTCTTTTAATGTTTATCTAAGTCACGATCTATTCATCGAAGCGACAAATTACCTAGAGAGCTGTAGTAGAACTAAAGATCTACGCTTGACCATGTGAGTTTCAGTTTCAGAATTTATCATTCTAAAGAAGGACAGTTGTTCAGAACAGGGTTGGTTTTATTTAGGATTGACGATTGGATCTCCTTGCTAATGGCCATAGCTGGATTCAAATAGCCTCCCTGACATCTAGAAAGAGTGCAGAGTGTTATTATTGTTATTATTAAACTTTTATTTATAAAACATGAAACTCAGTCAACTGAACACTCAAATTGACTGGCACTAATGGTTGACACGGGTTGCTGCCAGCATCCTAGGTATCAACCAGGTCTCTCCTTAAAATGTAAGATGTTCCGAGTAGCGCAGTTTTTTGTAGCTTTGCTGGAGTTGTTGCAGGAAGCTGCAATTTCTTGATGTATTTTGCAAAGGTTTTGGACATCATTCCCAGTGCCCCGATGACAATGGGTATCACTGTTACACGTTTCATCCATAATCGTGCAGTTTCGATTATTATTATCAGGTCAAGAATGCTAAACATGGCCCTCTCGGTCTTCTTGATGGGAGGAGATGGGACTTAACAATTTTGATTTTTCTCTCCTCTCCCTTTAAAGAGAACCCAAGTGAGCCTTTTGGAGCATCCGTTATTATTGATGGAGTGACTTACGGAGCAGGGACTGCCAGTAGCAAAAAACTTGCCAAGAATAAAGCTGGTAAGTAAAAGCCATTCTAGAACTATGGATGAGTAAAGGTAAAGGTTCCCCCGCACATGCGTGCTAGTCGTTTCCGACTAGGGGCCAGTGCTCATCTCTGTTTCAAAGCCGAAGAGCCAGCGCTTGTCCGAGGACGTCTCCGTGGTCATGTGGCCGGCACGACTAGACGCCAAAGGCGCATGGAACGCTGTTACCTTCCCACCGGAGTGGTCCCTATTTTTCTACTTGCATTTTTACGGGCTTTCGAACTGCTAGGTTGGCAGAAGCTGGGACGAGTAACAGGCGCTCACTCTGTTACGCGGCACTCAGGATTCGACCCGCTGAACTGCCAACCTTCTGATCTACAAGCTCAGCATCCTAACCCACTGAGCCACCACATCCTTTGAGATGATTAGTGGAGCCCCCCAATTTTTTTTTTAGCATTCTCAAGAAATTGGTGCATCAGTTCTGATTCTGCGTGCGATTTTCTGTGATTCGGCTTTAAAAGCTTCCATGTCCGCTCATTAACACACGACAAAGGAACAAACTTTTGGGGGGGAAAGAGGAGAGAGCATGAAGACAGCAGGAAACGACCCAAATGAAAATTGCACACCTGTTTTTCAGAGGTCTCTGCTCATTCCAGTTGTTTGTTTTTTTTTCCAGCCCGAGCTACTCTGGAAATCCTCATCCCCGATTTTGTCAAGCAGACATCTGAGGAGAAGCCCAAAGATAGTGAGGAATTAGAGGTACGTTCACAGCTGAGTCTTTTGCATAGAATAAGAACTGCCAACTTAAGTGATTTATTTGTCCTCTGACTCCTTCTGTCCGTGGAAGGACTTAAACCAGAGGAGGCAGCCTCTAGAAAGAAAAATAATAAGTCTCCTTCCCAAATATTGGTACTGTCTTTTATTTCATGGGCCTGAAATGAATTTGACACGGTTCTGTGATAGCTGAACTATTTGGATGATAATGTCTTAGGTTAATAAGCCCAAGACAAACTTTATTGTATGTCACGAACCCTGGCTTGCTAAGCTAAGTTATAAATGACCTTTGCTATCTCTTCAAGAAGACCGTGTCCTCCTCGCTTTTCAGCATGTTATCAAAATATTTGGAAGTGGAGAACATACAGATTAAAAGAAATTTTGGACCCTGTTCAGACAGTGGCTTACACCAACGCCAGTGTCAAAGATAACTCTTCTGAGCTTGTATTCTTTGTCGGTTATTATATTCATGGTTCCTAATTCCAGCTCCTATCAGAATCAATGTGAACGCAGACAACAATGCTCTGCTGTTTATTTTGTTCTCTTAAATCTGTCCTGGTTAGTTTATCTCTTAATTGTCAAGTTTCCAAGGTATGGGCTTTTCAAGTGACTCTGAGGCATTGTTTAGCGTAAATGTCCTTTAATCAGCCTAATACACCGGCAAATGCTTGCTCGGAGGAAGCTGGAATCTGAAATCTCCACCCCTTGCACAATATATTAAAACACAATTCTCCACCTTTCTAATTTTGTCATCAGTCATATTGTCCAATTAATTTAAAGAATCAGTTTCCCTTCCGATAGAACCCACCAAGGTCTTATCATCTTTAGTTAGGAGATGGCCTTGAAAGTACAATCCACCTGTTCCCCCCACCTGCCAAACTTAAACTCAATCTTTTAAAGCAATACACCAGTTTAACAGATGAAATGGCTACTTGTCTTGTCAAGCAAGAACATTCGATGTTAGCAGCGTTGACATTAATACTGTGCAGAATGACTAGAGCCCTCCCCGCCAAGCGTAAAATGTCTCTTCCTACCATTAAGTGGTCCTTTACCGATTCGGTTGCAGTATTTCAACCATATCAGTATTGAGGACTCGCGGGTATACGAACTGACCAGCAAAGCTGGGCTCCTGTCTCCATATCAGATCCTTCATGAGTGCCTTAAAAGGTGAGTTTTGCACGGCTTGCGTGATTTATGCTTTGGGGAAGGTTTTAACTTTTATTTTTTAAAATACCATAGCCTCATCTGTTCTTCCCCCCCCCCTCTCTTTAATCTGGGAGAATGTAGAAATGGTTCCTAAAATACGATAACTGTTTTAAGAATTAGTCTGCCTGGGACCGAGCTCTCTCTGTGTGGTTATTGCAGTCTTAACTCTGCTCTGTGAACATTAGGATTGTCTGCCAATGTGCACGTTGAAAAGACAGGCTGCAGCTGGGATAGGGAGATTGGAAAACATCTATTTCCTAGACCAGGGGTAGGCAACTTTGGCTCTTTGATGACTCGTGGACTTCAACTCCCAGAATTCCTGAGCCAGCGTGGGGGAACTATGGCCCCTTCATGACTCGTGGACTTCAACTCCCAGAATTCCCGAGCCAGCATGGCTCAGCTTGGAAACCTCTCCCTTTCCCCTCAGTGTGGCTGGCTCAGGAATTCTGGGAGTTGAAGTCCAGGAATCATGAAAGAGCCAAGGTTGCCTACCCCTGATGGTCCTCGGCTTCCAGCTCTTCATTTAGTGACTGTTCAAAGTTACAAAGGGCACTGAAAAAATGATTTATGACCGTTTTTCACACTTATGACCGTTACAACATCCCCACGGTTGCATTATCAAAATTCAGATGCTTGGCAACTGACTCATATTTATGATGGTCGCACTAGCCCAGGATCATTGTCACCTTTTGGGAACCTCTGGCAAGCAGAGTCAGTGGGAAAGCCAGCCAATTAACAACCGTGCTACTAACTTAAGAATTGTGATTCACTGTGGCAAGTGTGGCTGTGGCAAGAAAGGTCCTAAAAAATGGGACGAAGTTCACTTTAACAACTGTCTCGCTTAGCAGCAGAAAGTTTGGACTCGATTGTGATTGTGAAACTGGGACTTCCTGTACATTTTGCTCGAACTGTACTGTGGGGTCCTTGGTGCTCAACTGATGACGTTGCCTAGTTTGGTAATGAAACGTCTGCAAAAAAAAAAAAAAGCCACCAAGCTGAGGGAGCACCGAGGACCCCCACGGTTCAATCCTGAGCTCCAGATATTAACTTTTGTTGGTATCATGTCCTATTAGATGGCCAGTTGAGATTCACTGTGGGATGGTGCAATTTGTTATTTTTATTTATTTATTTATTTTAATTCCATTTATATCCCGCCCTTCTCCGAAGACTCAGGGCGGCTTACAAGCTTAGCAGTAGCCTTCATTCTATGTATATGCCTGCTTATTAGGGCTTTCACACACACACCAGCGGCATTATTACAAAGTCAGCTTAATTGCCCCCAACAATCTGGGTCCTCATTTTACCTACCTCGGAAGGATGGAAGGCTGAGTCAACCTTGAGCCTGGTGGGATGCGAACCTGCACTAATTGCAGGCAGCTGGTGTTACTGAAGGAGGCATTAGCCCACTGCTCCACCAAGGCTCTTTTTAAAACTCAAACTCATTAGAATATATATCTATTCTACGTGGTGGTTAGGCAGACTCCAGAACTGGGACAATTCATTTAGCGCGTGCATTAAAAACCAGTATTCCCTTTGTCCTTCCAAAATTATGAATAGTGCTTGAGCTGAACGCTATTTTACGTTGGCATCCCAGTTTTGATGCAAGCATTTGTTTTAAAAAAATTGACATTTTGAATTGGTAAACCCAGACTCTTTAAAAACACTCGGTGTTCCTAACAGTATTTGAATTTGTCCTTCAGAAACCACGGCATGGGTGATACATCTATAAAATTTGAAGTGATTCCAGGCAAGAATCAGAAGAGCGAATACGTTATGACCTGTGGGAAGCACACTGTGCGGGGCTGGTGTACGTATAACAGTTTCTAAGAAAATCTCTGCAAAAATTGTTTGTTAGATTTATATATCACTTTTCCTCTGAGAACATAAATGTCCTTGGTGGTGTTGGTTTTCTTAACCAGTCAGAATTTCCTACATGTTGATCTCTTAACCACGTGACATTATCATTTTAGTTACAGTTTTCAAACAAGAACGGAAGTATTTATACCTGAGTACGTCTGTATCAAAGCTAGAACTTTAATTTTAAAAAAAAATATTTTGAAGACAGATTTGCAGTGACAAGAAGAACATCATTCCGGCTGCCTAAGATTAATGCTTTCCTACCCTTACACCAACGGACGCGGTGGCTCAGTGGGTTAGGACGCTGGGCTTGTCGATCAGATGGTCGGCAGTTTGGCGGGTCGAGTCCCGAGTGCCGCGTAGCAGAGTGAGCGCCTGTTACTCGTCCCAGCTTCTGCCAACCTAGCAGTTCGAAAGCACGTAAAAATGCAAGTAGAAAAATAGGGACCACTACGGTGGGAAGGTAACAGCGTTCCGTGCGCCTTTGACGTCTAGTCATGCCAGCCACATGACCACGGAGACGTCCTCGGACAAGTGCTGGCTCTCTTCGGCTTTGAAACGGAGATGAGCACCGGCCCCTAGAGTTGGAAACGACTAGCACACATATGCGGGGGAACCTTTACCTTTACCCTTACGCCCTCACAAATGTTAAGACCCGAAGTTGATAATTTAATTGGTGGCTGTTCCCTTAAAAAATTGCAAACCTTACATATATACAATGTACCAAATACAGTATTCTGCATCCTTAGAACTGAAATCCTATTTAAAAGTATGATCTCCTCAAGGCAGTTATTTTTTTTTCCCCTTCAACATCTGTGTCCCATTTCCTGAAAAGGTTTTACTCCCTGAGTGCGATTTTACAACTTGCTTTGTGGTGCTTTTGCAGGTAAAAACAAAAGAGTTGGCAAGCAATTGGCTTCCCAGAAAATCCTTCAGCTGCTTCACCCGCATGTGAAAAACTGGGGTTCTTTATTGCGCATGTATGGCAGAGAGAGCAGTAAGATGGTTAAGCAGGTAAAGCATTCCCTGTCCGGCCTGGCCTCCAGACTAAATGAGGAGATTTCTATTTAAATATGGAAAAAAATATATTATCTCCTGTCTGTGATTTTTAAGTGGCTTAGACTGAATTCGGAGGTCACTTTAAAAGTAGGATTCAAAAGGGCCGTATTAAAACCGAAGATCTGATGGGAACATTTCCTTTAATTTTGATGCCTCGGTGTAGGAAACCTCTGACAAAAGTGTGGTAGAGCTTCAGCAGTATGCCAAAAAGAACAAGCCAAACCTACACATTCTGAACAAGTTACAAGAGGAGATGAAGAAATTAGCACAAGAAAGGGTGAGTAGTGCCTTTGTAAAGCTCCCTTGCAACTCCGACCTTACAAAACAGGTTTATGATCCTGCTTACTTCAGGGTTCTCCGTTTCGTAAAACGTGAAAGCATTTAGAATTGGGGGCTCCTCAACCTTGGCAACTTTTTAAGACGTGTGGACTTCAACGCCCAGAATTCCTCATGCTGGCTGAGGGATTCTGGGAGTTGAAGTCCACACGTCTTAACAGTTGCCAAGCTTGAGGAGCCCTGATTTAGAAAGTCCTTAAGTAAAGCTTTTCTGATTAGATTTCTTTTCTTTTTTGCTAGACACTGTTATTTTCCACAAGGTATTTCTAAGATTGCTAAGAATCTCACGACGTTTTCACAAAGTATGATAACCAGCTTGGCCTTTGTCCTTATATGAAACTATAACCCTAGGAAGGGGCTACGGAACACATGCTGTTCCTCCCTTTAGGATGCACTTATTTTAACACACCGCTTTTCTCCTCCCCTTACAAACCCAAGCCGAGGTCTCCAACTGGGATGTTAACAAAACACAAAAAAATCTGACAATATTGAGAGCAGACAAGACTTCCTTTCATGAGCACCTAGTCCATCCATGTCCCTTTAGGCCAGGGGTCTTCAAAGTTGGCCCTTTTATGACTTCAGTTCCCGGAATTCCTCAGCCAGCATGGGGGAACTATGCCCCTCCCCACTTCATGACTTATGGACTTCAACTCCCAGAATTCCTCAGCCAGCGTGCCCAGCTGAGGGATTCTGGGAGTTGAAGTCCACAAGTCATCAAAGGGCCAAGTTTGAACACCCCTGTTTTAGGCCGCCTTTATTTTTAAGGAAAAGATGTTACGATTTCTATTTTAAATTTCCCTAGCAAATAGTGCGCTGGTGCCTGAGGTCAGAACGCTAGGCTGATGATGGACAGCCTGACGTTTGAGACCCGTGGCTGCCGCAGGATGGGTTGAGCTCCCGTCACACACACTGGCTCCCGCCAACTCAGCAGTTTGAAAACAGGGCCCACAGATTAATGGGTACTGATTCATTGGGTAACTTCACGATACGTGAAAAAAGCTCCCAACTGGGTATCCCCACCCCCCGGGCAATGGTGCTGTCAGCATCAAATCCTTTTACCACGGAAGCACTTTGGCGTTCCAACAAGCAGGTACAAACGAGCAAAATCGGGATATTAGTGTTCTGTTCAGGGAACGTTTGAACGTTGGTATCCAGCAAGGATGAAGGATGTGTATAATTACGGCTGGCTTTTTTTATATATATATTTCTAGGAGGAAACACGAAAGAAACCCAAGATGACAATTGTAGAGTCTGCTCAGCCTGGCAGCGAGCCTCTCTGTACTGTTGATGTCTAATGAGAAAGACTAGGAATTGGAGCAATAAATCAAGTGGAGAAAGTTAGGGATGGTTTTCATTTTCATTTTTTGTTTCGTCAACAGTTTGAGGAAGAAATTGGTTTTGCTTCGTGGAAACAACTTAACTGTCAAAAGCTGCTTCAAACGTGCATTGTGTGTGTTTGCATCAGGGTGATAATGCTAAGTTTTGTGTGTACTTCCCAAGATGTTGTTATGCAAAAGGGCAAAAATCTACCCAGCCATACATTTTAAGAGAACCAAGAGCAGGTTTGGCTCACCTAGGCACTGCTGGGCAAACTCAGTCCTCATCTCAAGATGTTGTTATGCAAAAGGGCAAAAATCTACCCAGCCATACATTTTAAGAGAACCAGAAGCAGGTTTGGCTCACCTAGGCACTGCTGGGCAAACTCAGTCCTCATCCTTTCCAAAAGAAATGTGTGTTGCCTTTGATGAAAAGGCTTCAGGATTAAATTCATAATGTTCATTTAAACATTATGTATTTCTGCACAAAAGAATTAAAGCACTGATCCGCACACTGTGGACAGCTACACTGAAGGAAAGACACAAAAGGGTGTGCCATTCTGTGCCCTGCCGAGGGAGATTAGGCCAGTAGGATTGCTCCTCGGTGAATTTTTGCAGTCTTAAGAATTTTCAGCACGGATACACTGATGATCAGAGAAAAACTGATTGCATATATGCTCTAAAGTTTCCTCTTTTTTAAAATGGTGGCGTTTCATTTAAAACACAAACGAACATAGGAAAACTGTGATTGTAGGCTATATTTCAGTTTCTCCTAGATGTAAACAACAAACACTTGGCATAAAGATAAGCCAGGCATTGCTGCTCTTTGCGCCAGTAGGGCTCATAACCATATTTTCTCACGGCTTACCAGAGTAACCGTGAATGCAACAGCAGCGCTAGGTAAGGCTGTATATTTTATCAAGAGTCAGTTAAAATTGCAACACTTAGCATTTATTCCCCATCAGAAAAATCACTGGACTCCTTTCAAGTTGAGGTGTTTTTTTTTTGTTGTTGTTCTTTTTCTTTTTAACGTGACTTGTCTTTATTTTTATTGCCTGTTTAGCCCTTGCAAATCTGGTTTTTGGGAACTATCTGAATGTAAAGTGAAATACATCAGAGAGGACTCTAAAAAAAAAAAAACAACCCGCTGAAGTAAATTCTGTTGCTGAAGTCAAGAATATGAAGATGTAAAGGTTTTCTGCTTAAGACAAACCTGCTGGTCCATGGTTATAGAAGGTTTGCGTAGCACAAACGACTGCGGAAGAAATCCATACCATTTTGTGATTTTTCTCCCCACCCCCCCACCCCCGGGGGCCAGATCGTGGTTGTCCCAAAGGTGCTTTTTTCAAAAGGCAACTGGATTTTGTTTTTTTCCTTGAAGAAGAAGCTTCTTCAGTTCTGACTGAATGGTGGAGGATGGATGGATTTATATACCTTGCAGTCATCTGGTCGTTGGCACTCCCTCTGAGAGTCCTTCCATCCTCCACCATTCAGTCAGAACTGAAGAAGCTTCTCGGATGAGAAGCGAAACGTCTTCCAAGGAAAAAACGAAGAAAAGTCCAGCTGCCTTTTGAAACAGCACCTTTGGAACATTTCCCCCCCCCCCCCAGCAAGACTTCAAACCCTTCCAAAAAACTAAAAGGAAGGATTGGTGATCTAATATATCCCCCCACCCCCAATTTTACATAAGCAGTGGACGTCTGGTTTCACGACTCGACGTTCCTTAAAGCAAGCAACCTTTTAATGCTCATTAACAACACAGCTGCATGCAAGGGGGTTGCTAATCCGAAATGCAGAAAGACGTTGTTGTTTTTCTTCGCCATTGTCTGTATTTGCTCGCTCAGCTTCTATTCACTCGCAATGAGAGTTTAGCCTGTGCATGGCTGGTTGCACGCAGTAATGTTTGAAAGCTCTGAATAAAATGTTGTGTAATAACGTTTACCTCTGCAGGAGGCAGATCGCTTCAGCTGGAAGCTTTGCCGACAGAAATCTCGGTAGGAATTAAAAAGAGAAAGAAAATCCAGTTGTGTAACTGTTAGAACACTCGCTTTCACCCTTGATATTTGCAAATATTTCTGGGGCCCTTGGATGCCATTTTGGCCCTGTGGAATTTTATCCCATATATGTTCCTTCGGGTCATAAATTTGCCACAGAATTACGCGTGACATTTTAAGGGTCTGATTTCTGTTCTTCAAAGAGCCAGCTTCTAATTTTTACCCTGTTCTTCAAAGAGCCAGCTTCTAAGTTTTACCCTAGTATTATAAGCACCACCCATTTAAAAAGGAAAAATCGGATATTTCTTTTCTACGGAAGTAGGGAAATTGCTTTCTTTTCCCCAAACTTAGAATGTTTCTTGCAGGTCCTCTGCAGATTTATCGCAGTTGCCTCTTTTTCCAGAAGTGTTTTTGTTACGTCGAGTGTAATTGGTTTTAGCCTTACTTGTCAGAATTGGTAAAGAGGTTTGCCCCTGCCCTTCAAAACATCTAGATGTATCATTGTAAACCAAAGGCTATTATAAGAACATTATGCATTATTTTAACAAGTGCTGCAGCGTCTTCGGCAAGACGTTTCAACCACGCGCAATAACAGCCTGGACAACCCCCCCCCCTTTGTCATTGTTTTCGTCCCTGTGAAGTATTTCTCATCCTTGCCGACGTTTACTATAGTTTGTGGAGTAAAGTCTATAATTTGCCCCAGAGCACAAGCTACTGTGATCCGCCGTCTCATCCATTCATTCTGGTTTCTGCATGAATATCTGTAGAGTCTGATTTAAAGTTCCATTCAGAATTTTCTCACATTCTTGATTAACTTGTGTTTTTTTTCTAGTCAATTACTTGGGATTTCCGTTTTTTGGCAACATCTAAAATTATAGTTGTTTTCTTTCTCCCCCCCCCCCCCTTTTAACCCTCATTAAATCAGTGTATTTTTCTGGATGGGCTCAATTGCACTAACCTTCAAGAAATACAAGACTTCCTTGCTTTTTATTCTTTCCTTGAGAAATCTGAGAAAAACCATTTCGATGGTTGTAACTGGTCAAATAATAACGGATGCAAACAAGACGCTATCCATCGACAGCGCCGATAAAATTTACTTGGTCCAGTCAATTGGATTCTTAACTGCTGGGAACAAATCACTGTGTGTTCTGACATTGCTCATACCTGCAGAAGTACTTCTCTCTAGCTCTGTTTTCTAATTAATTAATCTGTATTCTTGGCAATGGTGAAAACTGTAATAATTTCTAATGGGGGTGGTTCCACGTTTTAAGCTGGCCTGTCAGTCCCATGGAACAATTTGCAGTGATTAATCGCAGTATTGTATTTTAAAAATGAATGTGACCAACTCCATGTTAACTGGGTGCTGTTATTGAATTGTGACTAATGCAAGTGGCCGGCTGGGTTCCCTTATAAAGTCTTAATTCTTTCAGCCTCTGTGTTACGACTTTTGAGTTACTTGTTTTGTTTTTCCCGAATATTAGTTCTCAGCAATAAAGTTTCATATTATGTAAGATTTATTATTATTATTATTATTATTATTATTATTATTATTATTATTATTATTATTATTATATCTGGTACTGCCAGTCATAATTTCTCGGGAGAAGCAATTGTGCAGCTCAATTTCCTTCCTTCTAGAAGTGGGATGTGATTGGCAGAACACATTTTCTTCCATCGGTGTGTTTTCTAGGTCAGGGCTTTTCAACCAGTGGTACAGGTACCACCTGTGGTACATTGACACCTGCCAGGTGGTACGTGACCATCCTAGAAAAGTGGTAGCAGGGGGAGGAGAATGAGCTGAACCAGCGGCAGCACCGCACAAGCCTGAGCAAGAAATGGCTGGAGCTGCAGAGCTGTCGGGGCTCAGCGGAAGCACCAGGCTCCAGCTGGAGTTTGGCACTAATCCCGGCGTGTCTGCTGAGCCCAGAAGCGCCAATCAGCTGGAATGTTGCAGTATCCCCAGGGTCTTGTGATTTACATTCAGATGCTTGGCAACTGATTCAGATTTATGACGGTCAGTGTCATGTGAAGTGACCAAAGCCTGCTGCAACCACCCAGCAGACGGGGAGAGGATAAAAACCAAACACCCCCACTGCTAATCCTCAACAGAAATGCTCACAACAATGAAAACCTCGGACAGGAGGAAGAGCACCGCCGGGCAGGCAGGTGTCTTGCTCGGTTGTGGCTTGGGGGGTGCTTTTTTCAGTGCCATTGTAACTTCGAACAGTCACTAAGCGAACTGTTGTAAGTCGAGGACTACCTGTACTTCATCACTTTTTTCCTTTTTTTGGACAAGTTTTTGACACCTTGCTAGGCTTCTGGTGCTACTTGGATGTTGCCATATCCTAAATGTGGTACAATGGGTGAAAAGATTGAAAAGCCCTGTTCTACTTATTGCATTCCATGTTCCGTTTTATTTTTAATTCTAATTCTATTCCATTCCATATATTCTATTCTATTATGGGGGTGCTGTCTTTCTGAGGTTCTCTTAACCACATGAATTCAAACTAGGGGTTCCAGCATTTAACAAAGTGGAAATTGGCACCGGCAGTCCTTGACTTAACCAACATGTCACATGGTCCCCCACTTTACAACCAAGCGACGTGCGACCGTAATGGGCAAACTCCATTATGATTGTACACCAAGGATCACCCAGATTGTGGCAAATACAACTTTGGTCATAACGTTAGGGACAAAGAAAGCTACGCAACACAGATGCACCCAATGGCTTTTAATATGGTACATGGGACACTCGCCCCATTTGCTCCATGATTTCAAAACACACGCCGTTGTGAGAAAAGGACACAGTCTGAAATTGTTCTCTTCTTTAGGCCTTTGCTTCTAACAGTCCCCTTAATCTCCTGACATACTTCAGCTTGGTACTTTTGCAAATCTTAAGCAGCAGCTGGGTGGGCAACGAAGGGAAGGGGAGAAGCTGAAGACCACGAAGTAAAACACGGGTCCCTTCTGTGAAGAATTGCTAACTGGGAGACCCCGTTGCTGTTTTGGGGAGGGGGTCTGCAGGCTCTGCCTCGGGGGAAGCTGCCTCTTGGGATCTCGCATCTGGAACATCCGCCGGTTTCGCATCTGAAATCTCTGCCGAGCCCGCAGGGACACTGCTTGCCTTGCTGTTTGGATACTCGATTCTTTCAAAGAAGAAAAGCATCTCGCAATGCATCGTGTGGGGGAAAAGATCTACCGCGGTTGCTTTGATCATCCGGAACGGGCTGCCCTTCACACGGTGAGAAGGTGCTCGACAAAGGCTGTGGGAGAGGAGAAAAACAACAACACGGCATGAATCTTCATCCTTTTGATATCTGAGGCTGCTTCTCCGCCTTGTGCTCCCCGCCACGCTCCCCACGTCGCTGGGTTTCAGTTCTGCACAGCCGTAGGAGGCTAACTTGAATCAACATTGGCCCGTAGTAATCTACGATGGCGAAGGAAACAGCCCAAATTGAGACTTGTGGGGTGGGGGTGGGAGAAACCCCTAATTATTTGTAGACTCACTCCACAAAGTTGTTCATAGCAGCTCGAGGGTTGCAGGAGACGTAAAGAAGCTTTCTCAAGTGTTCGGCTTTTCGGATCGCGAGGATTACTTTGGAATCTAGAACAGTACAGCCAGATAAACATCAGAACGAGACTTTTAGCTGCCAGGATGACAACGCTGAAGAGAAGGCAGTTTTTATCCCCGTCAAAAGAGAAAAGGCGACGTGCAAATAAAAGGACAGTAACTCCGAAAGGGGGAATGTTCCAACTCCACCGTGACAAAGCAAAAGTAGGGAAGAGCCAACGGTAACGCTGCAAACCCTTTGCGCCAGGAAGATGCAGGCGCAACTTCATTCCAAGTTATCCCTAACTCGTTTTGCAGCTGCTTCTCTATTTCGTCCCCCACCCCCAAACTCAAAAAAGCAAATTTGGCGTGTTTTTTTTCCCCTCCCCAAAACCAATCCCTTTTTGTCTTACCGCACATTTTCCTGTACAGTTGTGCAATTTAAAATTCTACTAGAATGCCCGAGGGTCCCCCCTCATACACACACACACACACACACACACACACACTTACGTAGACCTGCTCGGGGAGGATCCACAATTGTAATTGTGTTATGCAGCGCTAATGTGTTCACGAGGTGAGGGACAAGCTCTTCGGCTTTTCCACAGTGCAATTCAACATTCATCAACCCTGAAACAGGGAAAAAAAAACCACATTTATTGTACGTTAATGTCTTAAGAAATATAATATTCACCCCAGAATTCATCTGCATTTGAACATCCACAGAGTTTGTGTACTGCAGTGGTTCTCAACCTTTTCTTCCACACAGACCCTTTTAAATACCTTCTATGGCCATGGACCCCCCAAGACTTAAGATTCAAAGAACATTTTTTCAAGCCTCTGCAGACCCCCTGTGGGATCCATGGGGCCACAGGTTAAGAACCACTAGTGCATTGTATGTAAGAACAGAATACCATTCTCACATTCAATTCTGCTAGAAATCTCGAGTTGATGGAAACGAGCGAGAAGTGTCGACGTCTATTATTTTACCATTAAGCTGAGCGTTTGCTTTGGCGTCTTCAACCGCTTCTTCGCAGAGTTCCACTCCGATAACTTTCTTCACTTTCTGCAGGATAAAAAGCAATAACCGGTTAACAATGGCAAAAAAAATAATAATATCAAAATTGGGTGCAGGTTCAAAGGCCAGAGAATTGATCAGCCAAAGCCAACTTTGCCTTAGAAGATTGTTGTTCTGCTTTGTAAATGTTTTTGTTGTTGTTGCACTGAATTTCACGTTTATATATGGAGAGAGGGACCTTTACACACAAGAGAATTTAGCCCAGTTCTGGTCTGTGGGACAGCAGATTCCTTACGATGATCAGCTTCTTGCTAGCCAGTGGATCGGGCAGCTGAGTCTGAGGAATCAGATGAGGAGGAAGGGCCTCAGAGGAAGGCTCTGAGGAGCTCCAAGACTTACAGTTGGACGAGAAGCCTGGCCCCTCTACTTGTGCTCAGGCTGAGACACAGCTGTGCTGGGAGCCTGAGTTGGACAGTGATGAAGAACAGTTGGGACAAATCCAGGATGCACAAAAGCGCAGGCAAGAGAAGCGAGTAGGACAGAGGAATGCAATGGGGCGGCTCGAAAGGCAAAGGAGAAGGCATTAGGAAACCACACCTTGGCTGAATTATAAAAGGGAAGGTGTGGGAGGTGCTGGTTGCCAAAGGCAACCATACGTGTTAAGGATCAAATTTCTGTGGACTGTGTTTGACTCAGGTCTGTGAGAATAAAAGGGGTTGTTTTTTTCTTCTGGTTCCTGCCTGTTTCTTGGAAGAGGAGTTTCTCCTTGTGAGCATAACAAGGACTCACAGTCCTGATTGTGGTCGTAAATCTAGGCCTACATACTAAGAGGGGGGGATTGTGATATCTCTGCGGCCCCTTCCTCGTGGAAATAGGAAGCAAACCTCTTCCTTCACCTGTGCAAGAGAGATGCCAATTGATCCAGTTCCACAGCAAACATCCAGCACTGTCGTATCCTGGTTAATTTCGGCCCAGTCCTGAATAGTTGAATACAGAACTTCGGCTGCCTTAGTGTTTACCTGTGAAGTCCAACATTATTCTTGTTACTAACTCACCTAACAAAGCAGGGAACAAGCAAAAAAAACTCAGCGGGTTGAAGTAAATTTGTCTTCCCCTCAAACTGGAACATCAAATTAAAGTTACGGTGAAAAACTTTTAATAGAGCTTTGCATATTGAAAAGTGTAAAAGCCACATTTGGATCATAGGGAGAAATCATAAGGAAAACATGGAATTTTTAAAAGAAAGTCACAATATCTTTTTATTTCCGTCACCCACCAATACTTAGGTACAAAATCATAGCGCACTGATTTTTTTTTTACTTATTTAATAGCTAGCCAAAAGAAAGGAAGGCCCTTAAAACGCAGATGTATGCCTCTTATTTGGATTTTTTAATGCCTGTATGCCTTTTATTTCAATTCTTCAAGATGCTATTATCAGCTTGTGTAACTTTTAATGCACTGGGAGGTTTACAGTTAATCCTGACACAAATTCTTGTCCTCGTTTTATTTATTTATTTGGGGGTGGGGAGGGACCCAGGAAAATAGGCAGTTCCTCCATTTTCCTAAAAATTCACTTCCAAAGAACAGGCAATAATCCCAGCTGCAAAACCAGGCTTAAGAACCACATCGTGAAAAATTACCTGGAAAAAAGCATGGGGTGAAATCCGGAATTTTAACCCCAGAAGGTCTTCCTGTATGTACTTGTCACCGGCGATGTTGTTCAAAATTAAATCTTCCCGATTTGGTGATTTTCTAGAAAGGGAACAAGCAGCAAAACAGAGTTTTGTGACGTCCACCCTTGCATCTGGAAATCGTACTCCCAACTATTTACGATTATGGATTGAACAAATTAGGGCCAGAAAATGGATCTAAACTGATTCTCGGAACTTATTAACGCAATGATTCTTCAGCTCAATGTTATAACATTAACAGCACAATTAAGTAATCTCCAATAATGTTCACCTCTTAATGAGATGGAAGACCTAAAAAAACGTTCCCATTTTATTGGGCTATTCAGAAAGGCTCCCGAAGGACTAATAAGACAAACCAGGAAGAAAAATCCCACCAGTTAACATTTTATTCCAATCTATTTCCAGCCTCTCTTGACTGTACTGGCAGTAACTAATTACTGTGGCAGTAAAATAAAACAAAAAAATATATATTCTTGGCTTTGCCTGCCCATCATGGGAAACAGGCTGGGTTGCCCTTAAGTCTACAGTATTTTTTAATGAACCTTGAGATTTTTGACTGGCTTAGCATTTTGAAAATTCAGCTGTACTTTATAGCAATCTAGTTTCTCCCTTGGAGGGACGGTATCCCCATGTCCGATCTTGCCTTTATCTTTTAAAAAAATAATAATTCGTCTCTGTGTTAACCCTGAAAAATATCTTTCGTTGTTACCTCTGACCTTCTTCTACAAAATATAAAGACGTTATTCCGCTGTCTTTCCCAGGACCTTCTGTGAAATACGTAGCCATAGAGGTTTGCAATGTAGCACGTTCTTCCTGGCTTAATTTCTAGAGATTCAAAAAAAAAAAGCAGAAAGATGCTTAGAGGCTTGAACAGCACAGCAGGTTTTCAAGAAAGTTAAGCAACACGAAGATAACATCTGAAGCATAGCTGACATTTCTCCGAGGAAACTGGGCGTCAAATCCAAGAACAATAAGCGGTTTCCTGAGACATAAAAAAAAAAGGTGTTGAAAGCTTTATGTTTTATTATAGAAACCAAAGTTTAATACCTGTGGGTTAAAATAGGCAATTGCCATGACTTGGCCATCCAAGCTAGTACGAACCGTTAGCTGTTTCCAGTGGCCTTCGTAGGTTTCTGGGCTATAAACACCGTAAGAGGTTGACCTGTAATTTACAAATCCTTAATTACTAACTCAGGACATAGTAAGTGCAACTGTTGATTGGGACCTACTCAGCGTTCCAGGTAAGAGAGGCGGCTATATAAATACCGATAAGAGAATTGTTTTAGTTCGGAGTTGAACTGTGGGGTCCTTGGTGCTCTCTGAGCTTGGTTGTTTTCTCGCAGACGTTTCATTACCCTATTAGGTAACATCTTCAGAGGTGTACAGTGCAAGCCTCTCTATATAAAGAGAAAGCAAATCCCGCTCCCTTCTAGCACTGATGTTACCTAGTTGGGTAATGAAGTGTCTGCAAGCAAACATCCAAGCTCAGGTAGCACCGAAGACTCCACAGCTATATAAATGCTTATTTTTTTTAAAAAAAAAATCTTGTTAATTCTGGAAAGAGGAGAAATGAGACGTTGGGCGGTTGAAAACCTTAATAAAGATAGCTGATCTGAGAAATGAGTTTGGGGACATGATCGCAGGGCATGTCCCCAAAAATACTCTAAATATTCTAAAGTGGGGTACAATGCCTCTTTGATCTCTGGTGCATCTCACTCTTTTCTTTACCAAAGATCCCCTTTAAATACCTTTTATGGCCACGGACCCCCAAGACGTAACTCAAGATTTAAATTGGAACATTTTTTTGAGCCTTCACTGACTCCTGTGACATCGCCTCCCCCCCCCCGGGGTACGCAGGCCGCAGGTTGAGAACCCCTGCCTTAGGAAAGTCTGCTCTTCCAGCCTAAGTAGATGCATGGGGGGGGGGGAAGAAAATCACCCTCGCCATTCAAGTCCTAGGTAGTTCCACAGACGTGGTTTGAGGCAAAACAGGGCCTTGTAACAACATCCGTCTTATCATACAAAAGCCAAGGCTGGAGAACCGAAAGCAGAAGCGATTAATGAAGAGAAGGACCAGGGGTGACTTGATAGCAGTCTTCCAATATCTCAGGGGCTGCCCCAAAGAAGAGGGAGTCAAGCTATTCTCCAAAGCACCCAGAGGCAGGACAAGAAGCAACGGATGGAAACTCATCAAGGAGAGAAGCAACCTGGAACTAAGGAGAAACTTCCTGACAGTGAGAACAATTAACCAGTGGAACTACCTGCCTCCAGAAGCTGTGAATGCTCCAACACTGGAAGTTTTTAAGAAGAGACTGGACAGCCATTTGCCTGAAATGGTATAGGGTTTCCTGCCTGAGCAGGGGGTTGGACTAGAAGACCTCCAAGGTCCCTTCCAACTACTATTACTACTATTACTTCTTCTTATTATTATTATAAAACTTTTATTCGTAAAACATGAAACTCAAGTCAACTGACAACTCAAATTGACTGGCACGAATGGTTGACACGGGTTGCTGCCAGCATCCTAGGTATCAACCAGGTATCTCCTTAAAATGTAAGAAATTCCAAGTAGCGCAATTTTTTTGTAGTTTTGCTGGAGTTATTGCAGGAAGCTGCAATTTCTTGATGTATTTTGGAAAGATGATGATGATTATTATTACTATAAACCCCACATACAAGAAACGTTATAAAAAATGATTTAAGAGCAGATTGACTCACCGGATGTAGTCCTGGAAAGCCCTCACCACCTTTTTTGCTGCAGTGGGAACGTGGATGGTGTCGAAGGGTTCCACAACCGCACAGGAACCCCCCTTGTACTTGCCCAGGCGGAAGCCGACCGTTTTATCTTCTTGATTTGGGCCTAAGCCGATCAAAAATTCGCACTTATTGCGGTACTCGGTCTAAATGCAAAGCAAGGCAACATTCAGTACAGTGTTGTTGGGCACGCTGCCTTGCGGGGGGGAGGAGGGTACAAAACGAACTTGAGGAGCGACCACCACACCCATCGCGAGAATACAGGCAGTCCTCGACTTACAACTGTTAAATGGAGCCTGGAATTATGGTCATAAGTCATGCCGGTCGTTAAGCAGGGTCATCACGCAACTGACCCGGTTTTGCCATCTTTTACGTGGGTGGTCGTTACAAGTGAGTCACCGTAGCTGTTAAGGGAAAAGGACCCATTATCTGCAATGGGTGTGTTTTGCCAGAAATCGGAAATAAACGCTAGTTTCTGGCCCCAAAAACATGCTTTAATTGCAGTCACGTGACCAAATCACGCTGCAAAGAGAGGTAGAAAAGGGGGCAGTTGCCAAGCATCCACAACGCGGTCATAAGCAGGGAAGGGAGATGTTGAAACTTCGAATCTGGGCCACGTGTCCTTTTTCAGGGTCCTCGACGTACGACAATTTTGAGCCGTTGCTAAGCAGGACATTTGTGAAGTGAGCTTTGCAAGTGAGGCTGCAAAAGGGGATGACTGCAACCGTCGTAAATACGAGTCAGTTGCCAAGCGTTATGAATTCTGATCACGCGACTATGGGGATGCTGCAATGGTCTTAAGTTGCTTTTTGCGGCGCCGTTCTAACTTCGAACGGTCACTAAATGAGCTGTTGTAACTTGATTCATTCAACCCTTTACGCTTCTTAGCAGCTGCTCAGTGCAAAGAGCAAGGCTGAGAAGGTACGTCCAGCGCTTTACTTCCTCCCAGACTTTGACTAAACGGGTATCGCGCAAAGCTCCCGGTATGCCTGACCTGTAAGGGTGATGGCTTCACTTCCTCCAAAGAGCAACAAAGCCCATCGTGCTTCTCCTTTTGCAGGAACAACCACGGGAGCAGCGCTCGGTTGTTGTTCCCCAATTCCCTGAAAACAAAAAGGTCAAAAAAGGTTTACTGGAGATAAGGAAGGAGAAGGAAAGGAAAAAAAAACCAAAACCAGGGGCCCCATCACGAAGCATCCTGGCTAAGTGGTGGTTTAAAGCAGGGGAAGCTGTGGCGGCAGCTGTCCCCGTTTTCCCGAGCCCAAAATCCAAACCATTTTTCACACTTAACCACCGTTGCAGCATCCCCATGGTTACGTGATCAAAATGCGAACGCTCGGCAACCGATTTTATCTCTACGACGGTTGTATTGTCCCGGGATCGTGCCATCCCCTTTTGGGGACCTTCTGACAAGCAAAAGTCAACGGGGGAACCAGCTTCAATTAATAACTCTGGCGAGAAAGGTGATAAAATGAGGCAAAACTCACTTAAACTCGCTTAAAGACAGAAATTTTGGGCTCAATTGTGGTCGTAAGTGTGTGTGTGTGGGGGGGGTGGTCAGGTGATTCCCGTTTTGTGAACTTCCGATGAGCAATGCCTGATTCAATGAACAACTGTGTCACCAATCTGACCGCTGCAGTTTTTCACTTAACGGCTGCAAGAAAAGGTCGTAAAATGGGGCAAAACCCACTTAACAACTCTCTTGTTCAACAAAAGAAGCCTTGGGCTCCACTGTGGTCGTACGTCAAGGACTACCTGTATTCTGCTTCCCCAAATAAGAAGGAAATGGGATGGTTATGGACGCCCGTGGGCTGGAGGTTGTGTGATAGGCCAATTTTGCAACCACGAAGGGACAAAATCCTCCCCAGCCTTTCACCATGAGGCAACCTTCCCATGAGGCAGTGCGTTTGTCAGCTCCACGTCCACCCCTTCTCCCCAGCACAAACCCCAAAGTTTCCACACTTCAGTCCAATTATGCCATCAGGGGACACGTCCCTGCTTTGTAAACCGTGGAACAAACGAAATGGCGTCGGCCATTTCCACGAGCTGGAACTGGAGGAGTTCACCGTGGTTTCAGTTATAAAGTGAATCTTCCAGAACAGAAAATTACCTGGTCAGTTTCGCCAGCACTTCTCGACACTGCTGCTGCTTCTTCACCAGCTGGTCTTCATAGGGGATCGTCCACAAAGGCGTCACCACGTCGGCTATCTGTTTGCTCAAAGGCTCCTCTTCGCCGTCTTTTGACGAAGCAGGACGCTTGGCCGACGCCTCTTCGGCGCCTTCCTCTCGCCTCCTCTTCTTCAAGATGGGATCCGCCTTTGGTTTGGCCAAGCGGACACTCAGGTTCCGGTTCTTCCAGCGGACCCCGTGGAGAACTTTCATCGCTTTGTCCCTTTCCTCCTCGCTCTTAAAGGTGACAAAAGCGAACGTCTGTCTCCCCATCAATTTTATCTTATGCGGGCTGAGCCCGTACCGGGAAAGGAATTTCTTGACTTCGTTAAAGCCAATGTATTTGGGGAGATTCTGAAGTTCGACCTTATAGATCTCTGAAGTGAACAAGTCCTCTTTAATATACCTGTACATGCCGGAAGTATCTGAAGTATTCCCCGCATTAGTTTCTTGGGTTGGGACCACGGATTCCGGGGTGGCAGCTTTCGTATCCACCGAGCCCACGTCGTCATCGTTGCCTTCCATTCTTTCAGCCACTCTGTAAAGCAAAAATAAAAATAAAAAATAACAGGGTCGACTTACATTCAACCTTGACCCAAATGACATTTTAGGCAAAACTAGCCTAATATGAACTGTAACAAGCCACAATTAATCCTGAGTAGTCAGGATTGTAAGAGAATCTCTGTGAGTTTTTAAAATGGGGTTTTATATTTGTTCAGGGATTAAATTTAATTATTTTAACTGTTTTTAACTATTGTATTGTATGGACGTTTTTAAATACTTTGTAAACCGCCCTGAGTCCCATGGGAAAAGGGCGGTATATAAATTCAATAAACTAAATTATGATGGATTATTAAAATACTGGCTTGCCCTGCTCTAGGAGAGGTATGTTTTAAAAATATTTTTTAAAAAAAAAATCAATACCTTTAATAAAAATCAGCTTTAACTAGCTGCAAGGCTTAATAGCTGTACTCTATGTGAAGCACTAAGGCAGGGGTAGGCAACCTTGGCTCTTTTATGACTCGTGGACTTCAACTCCCAGAATTCCTGAGCCAGCTGGCTCAGGAATTCTGGGAGTTGAAGTCCACGAGTCATAAAAGAGCCAAAGCTGCCTACCCCTGCACTAAGGAAACAGGAGACCACTGTAACAAACTCATCCTGGCAAAACATTAACCAGATTAGCAGCAAAACACAAGCAAGCAGAAAGCTGTGGATTTGATCCAGGAAGATCTGAAGAACATGCGGCTGAAAGGGACCTCGGAGGTCTTCTAGTCCAACCCACTCCTCCCATCCCAATCCAACGGGTTATCCAGTCTATTTTTGAAAACCTGGAAAAGCGAGCGGCTGTGATGCCCAGCTTCAGCCAGACTTGGCCACGACCGTGCTTTTTTTATTTAGTTCTGTGCTATTTCCGGTTTGAGGTTGAAAGTTTCTGCTTTGTATTGAAATGACGGCTGAAGGATTCTGGGAATTGAAGTCCATTTAAAGTTCCCAGGGTGGAGAAACGAACGGGAAAGGTCGAGGGAAAAACTCCAGCCTTGCCCAAGATGGAGCTTTTGAGGAAGGGGTTTCAAAACTACATGCCCCAGAACCCCCTGCGCAGCAGCAGCAGCAGCAGTCCTCCAACCTAGCGCCGTCTAACCGTCGCATTGCTGAATTTGCAATCCATCTGCATCCGGAGGGCGCCAGGCTGGGGAAGGTTGCAGGGGCGCCCCTACGCTCGGCCAGAAGCCTAAGGAAGCCCGCGTGGCGCTTTCCACTCACCTCGGCCGCCACCAGGCTCGCCCACTAGACGAGCAGTCCCAAACTCCCACGGGGCACAGCGCAGGCGCGGAAAAGGGGCGGAGCCGGCACGACGCAACGCGCCCGCGACGTCGCTCTGCCTCGCTCCGGCTTTTCTTCCCTCCCTCCCTCCTCCTACCCCCCCCCCCCGAAGGGCTGGGGGGGGGAAATAAATAAATCCCCGTATGTACACGCGCGCGCCTCCGTGCGTAAGGTTGCGCGTCGCCGCCCGGTCGCGCGAGGGCCGACGGGAAGGCGGGCGGGAAGCGCGCGAGGCCTTCCCGCGTTGCTCAGAAAGCGGGCCGTTCCTCTCCTCCCTCACGCCAGGAAAGTCCGCTGCCCACCGGCGGGCCGGGGAGAACGGCGACAAGAGGCCGGCCGCTGCTTTCTTTCGGGTTTTTTTTTTGTGTGTGTTTTTTTTTAAGAAGCGGCCGTCGAGGTTAGGCCCACGTTCCCGTCAGGCCTTGCGGCGGCGCGGGCCGCGCTGGGCGTGGCCTGAGCGGCGAGGGGCGGAGCCGAGGCGGCGCAACGACCGAGCTCGCGGCGGGAGCGGGCAGCAGCGGAGGCGGGAAGCCGTGCGGCGACGGGGAGCGAGCCCGACGGGCCCCACCATGGCCGAGACGAAGGTGAGGCGAGGCGGGAGGCGAGCCGAGGAGGAGGAGGGAGGTTTCCCGCCGCCGCCGCTGTGGCTAGGCCCCTCAGGCGCGGGGCGGCCTTCCCTCAGCGGTCTTGGAGGAGCCTCGGCCTCGCGTGAGGGACCCCACCGAATCCCCTCCCCCCCCCACACACAGGGAGCGCTCCCCCTCCGCTTCAGGCCCTCGCGCCGCCTGGGACTTCATTTCCCAGCATTCCCTGCCTAGCCGGCTGCGACCGGACCTTCGGGGAGTTGCAGTCCCGGGCCCTGCGGCCTCGTGCTTTGCTCCGCCCTCCCACGTGCTCCCCCTGGCCGGGGGGGGGAAGGAGGAGTTGAGAAGCGGCGGGAAGAGTCCGCAACCCTGACCCCCCCTCCCCCCCAAAAAAGCCCCGGGTTGATCTTCTAGGGCAGGGGTCGGCAACCTCGGCTCTTTTATGACTCGTGGACTTCAACTCCCAGAATTCCTGAGCCAGCATAGCTGGCTCAGGAATTCTGGGAGTTGAAGTCCACGAGTCATAAAAGAGCCGAGGTTGCCGACCCCTGTTCTAGGGGGTTTTCATGCGTGGCAGTCCGGACCTCCCCCCCCCTTGAAGGGGGGGGGCCTTTCCCCACGATGGGGGGGTGGGGGTCTTTCCCATCCCTGACCCCCCCCCTACCAGCGATGCCCGCTTATTGTTTCCCCCGGAAGCCTTCCATACACCGTCCCGATAATTACTATTTATTAAATGAATGAATAATTGTAATGTTTTCATGGCGCTCATCTCCCCTACGAGGTGATTCTGAGCCATCATCATCATCATTATTATTATTATTATTATTATCATTACTATTATCATTATTATTATCATTATTATGTTGGAAGGGACCTTGGAAGTCATCTAGTCCAACCCCCTGCTCAGGCAGGAAACCCTATACCATGATGATGATGTTGGAAGGGACCTTGGAGGTCATCTAGTCCAACCCCCTGCTCAGGCAGGAAACCCTATACCATGATGATGATGTTGGAAGGCATCTTGGAGGTCATCTAGTCCAACCCCCTGCTCAGGCAGGAAAGCCTATACCATGATGATGATGATGTTGGAAGGGAACTTTGGAGGTCATCTAGTCCAACCCCCTGCTCAGGCAGGAAAGCTTATACCATTTCAGACAAATGGATGTCCAGTCTCCTCTTAAAAACTTCCAGTGTCGGAGCATTCAACACTGTTCTCCTGCCCCCACCCCCACCCCGAATTTCAGCCACCTACTACTATCCTAGTGCATTTATATATCTATATCTTATCTATCTATAGCAGCAAAGGCTTTTGGGGAACCCCCCCCCCCCAGGCCACCCTTTGAGAAGTGCTGGGCTAATCAAACAACAATGAATCCCTTAAATCGTTGATTTTCGGGTTCCATGATTGGAAATGTAAAGAAAGCAGGTGTCTTTGTGGGCCTTCAGCCTTTGGCAAACCAGATTGCTGTAAAAAGAATTGCAATGTATGAAAGTCATTTTGGGCATCGTTACTTGTTTGAAGGATGTATTTTTTCCCTCAAGCACAACATAAAATGCAGATAAGGTTCAGTTTTGGAGAAGGAAAACCTTCAGGTTTTAAAATCCTCATTTATATAGTAGCCATCAAATTCCAACTAATCTGTTCTCATTCTAAGTTTTTGACACCTGTTTAAAGTACAAAACAAGGGAACACATAATTTGTTTATACTTTTTATTTTCTCTGCTGACCACTGCCAAAGACTCCTGAATAATGCCTCAGTTCTTTGGGACAGTTAGCATCCTTTTATTGATGTTTTTATACTGTTTTCACAAATCTGTGGTGGCGTTCCTTCCTTGGTGGAGCAGTGGGCTAATGGCTCCTTAAGTAACACCAGCTGCCTGCAATCAGTGCAGGTTCGCATCCCACCAGGCTCAAGGTTAACTCAGCCTTCCATCCTTCCGAGGTAGGTAAAATGAGGACCCAGATTGTTGGGGGCAATTAAGCTGACTTTGTAATAATGCCGCTTGGGGGTGTGTGTGAAAGCCCTAATAAGCAGGCATATACATAGAATGAAGGCTACTGCTAAGCTTGTAAGCCGCCCTGGAGTCTTCGGAGAAGGGCAGGATATAAATGGAATTAAAATAATAATAATGTTCACCACCCATTTAGGGCACATTTTTAGTATGGTGGGATGTCACTGGAGCATCATATATACCTATATTTAGTGGTGTTGCAAGCTTGCACTGATTTTTTTTCCTAAAGTTTAGAAAGTGATAAACTAAAAACATGATTTGAAGATTTCTGCTTGTGAGATTTTTGAACTCCGAAAGTCAGATGGGTGTGTGTATGAGAACGTCTACCGTAACTCTTTGAAATGATCTTCTCTAGCAAGCCTTTGATGCCTTTCTCTTAACTCTGCAGGAGGCACATGAGGAGCATGACTCAGCAACCGACAATGCAGATGATTCTAACCATGACCCACAGTTTGAGCCCATCGTTTCTCTTCCTGAGCAAGAGATCAAAACTCTGGAGGAAGATGAGGAAGAACTTTTCAAGATGTAAGCTCAAGCCAAAGCTTTCCACGATTAAATTAGCAGGTTCTCTCAACTTTCAGGGAAGTGTAAGAGCAAACTTTCCAGGTGTAAAACTGAAGTCCCGATTTTTGTGGGAAATGTGAAGGTCTGCAGGCTTAACTTTTAGCAAAATGGGTTGTTTAAACTCTAGGACGGGGTCCCCAACCCAATGGGCCATGAGGGGTTTGCAGCCAGGCTGCAGAAACAGTTGGCAAGTGTGTATTCTCACTTGCACTAGTAGCATGAGCACGCACTTTTAAGGTTTGGAAATGTAAAAGGTCAATGTATTATTTTTGTAGTCTGTTGCACTGAAGAAAGTCAGAAACCATTACTTTTTGTCTTTGCGTGTTTCTCTCTCCTTTTCTTATTTTCCTAACTTTTGTTCCTTCTATATTTTATCTCATCATGAAGCTTAATTTAAAAGCGTTTTTAAAAAAGATTTTGAACTCCGTTGTACCTGACTGAAACTGACTTAGCCATCCAGGAAGTAAATTTTAAAGGCATTTTATTTCAATGGAGTTTCTCCAGAGGCTTTTATCCAAGTATGACTTTCAAGTTTGTGTTGTCTGTTGAAGAAAATTAGTTGAAATTAGAAATTAGTTATCTCAGTGATACAAAAACTTCCTAATTCAGTATAATCTCTGGCATATTAGTTGCTATTAATTTCTCTTCCTTTTTTTTGGTTTGCGTTTTATTTTTTCATGAAGGCGAGCAAAACTTTTCCGATTTGCATCAGAAAATGACCTCCCAGAATGGAAAGAACGTGGCACTGGGGATGTGAAACTCCTGAAGCACAAAGAGAAGGGGACCATCCGCCTCTTAATGAGGAGAGATAAAACTCTAAAAATCTGTGCTAATCACTACAGTATGTCATTTAGTATTCTTCTTCTTACGATTCTTCCATAAATTGGTATTGTAACAACAAACCCTTAACTCTGAATAACAGCGATAACATTCTGAAATATATTCAACAATATTTTAAATACAGATAATGGACAATTTGCACATTTGTTATTTTTTAAATAGACTTGATCTTCCATGCTGGTTTTTCCACAGCCTTATAAGATTGCTTGTATAGATTGTTACATTTTTTTGATAGTTTGTGTCATCTTTTGCTGTATTACCTGTGCCTAACTCTTCTCCCCCCCTCCCCCCACCCTCCTTCCTTGCTTCCAGTCACACCTGTAATGGAGTTGAAGCCCAACGCTGGGAGTGACCGGGCCTGGGTGTGGAATACACACGCTGATTTTGCAGATGAGAGTCCGAAACCAGAACTTCTGGCAATTCGGTTTTTAAATGCAGAAAGTAAGTTACTTGTTTTGGAGAAATTGGGCTTTTAAAAAGGTGGTCTTTCTCTCCTTGTGGTCTAGGTCAGGGGTAGGCAACCTTGGCTCTTTTATAACTCCTGAAGGACTCAGGGCGGCTCACAATAAAACATATAATAAGTACATAAATCAAGATAAAATGAAAATTGAGAACATCAGTGCAATAAAAAATTAGAGAATTTTAAAATGAATTAAAAATACTAAATATAAATTAATTAAAATGCCTGTCAGTCTAGGTCAGCTTGGTGGAACAGGTGTGTTTTGAGGCCGCGGCGAAAGGATTGGAGGTTTTGGGCTATCCGAAGCTCAGGGGGGAGCTGATTCCATAGGGTTGGTGCTCCCACAGAGAAGGCCCTCCCCCTGGGGGTCGCCAGCCGACATTGCCTAGCTGACGGTACCCTGAGGAGGCCTTCTCTGTGTGAGCGTACTGGACGATGGGAATTTGTTCCCGGCAGCAGATGGTCCTGCAAGTATCCCGGACCTAAGCCATGTAGGGCTTTAAAGGTAAGTACCAGCACCTTAAATCTCACCCGGAGGGCAACTGGTAGCCAATGCAGCTCACGCAGGAGGGGTGTAATATGGGAGTATCGGGAAGCTCCCATCACAACCCGTGCAGCTGCATTCTGCACCAGCTGAAGCCTCCGGGTGGTCTTCAAGGGCAGCCCCATGTAGAGAGCATTACAGTAATCAATACGGGAGGTAACGAGTGCGTGGGTGACTGTACGTAGGGCATCTCGGTCCAAAAAGGGGCGCAATTGGTATATAAGACGAATCTGGGCAAATGCCCCCCTAGCCACGGTTCCAATGTGATCTTCAAAACTGAGTCGTGAATCTAGGAGGACGCCCAGATTGCGTGCTTTATCAATGGGAGGTAACATCTCTCCTCCTATAGTCAGAGATGGAACCTCTTGGACTAAACGAGATGACGGTATGTACAGCCACTCAGTCTTGGCCGGGTTGAGTCGAAGCCTGTTTTCTCCCATCCAAATCTGTACCGCTTCCAGACAACGGGACATCACATCAAGGGCATCACTGGGTTGGTTCGGGGTGGAGATGAATAGCTGGGTATCATCAGCATATTGATGATATTTCACCCCGAAGCTACGGATGATCTCTCCCAGCGGCCTACCCCTGGTCTAGGGAATGATGGGAAAAACTCACACTGTTCCAGGAATCTGTTCAGGGTGCCAGGAGGAGACTCAGGTTTTTAAGCCAGAAAGGAGGTAGTCCAACGTATTAGAGGTCTATAGATGATGTGATGTATAGGCAGTCCTTGACTTACGACCACAATTGAGCCCCCCAAAAAATCTCTCGCTGAGAAAACAGTTAAGAGCGCTTTGCCCCAATTTACAACTTTTCTTGCCACAGTTGTTAAATCAATCACTGCAGTTGTTAAGTTAGCAACATGATCGTTAAGTGAATCTGGCTTCCCCTTTGACTTTACTTGTCAGAAGGTTATGAAAAGGCATCCCATGACCCCGGGGCACTGCAACCGTCATAAGTATGCGTCGGTTGTCAAACATCTGGGTTTTTGATCGTGGGGCTGCTGCAACGTTCCTAAGTGTGAAAAACAGTCATCAGTCAACTCCACTGCTGTTTGCAACTCTGGTCACGACACTGAATGGTTGCAAGTTGAGGACTACCAATATCTCAGAACTTTGCAAAGGAACGAAGCGAATACGGACTCGGGAGAGATGCTTCTCCGGCCTCAGCCTGTGAAGTTGCAAAGCTCCCCCCCCCCCCCCCCCCGCTGAATGAAGTATTCACAGTGCTAGATGACAGTGAGTTCAAGCGGCCACTCCTGTAGCCTCTCCTGCCATACCAGTTCACAATTTTGGCTTGTATAGAAATCCACTCACCCTGCCATGACCTCACCCTGGCTTGCTTTAATCCTTGGCTCAGGGAACTTGTTTTCCCGTCAAAAATGGTGCTAGGGCCTCCGAAAGGTGAAAATTTGGCCGGAAACCCGTAGCCTCGGGACGAAAGCGCGCGTGCTTTCCTACGTGTCTTAACAGTTGCCGGCTTAAATCCACTGCAACACTTCTCTTGCCTTTTTTTTTTTCTTCTTTCAAACAGACGCGCAGAAATTCAAAGTGAAATTTGAAGAATGTAAGAACGAAGTTGATAAAAAGGGAAAGAAAGGTAAGATATTTGTGTTGGCTTGCTTCCGAACAAGGAATGTTACCATCAAGATTTTTGAAGCATTTCTGCAGAAGTCCCCGATCAGTCAGACAAGTAGGGAAGAGAGATAAAGTCTCCACCACATATTTTACAGAAGTGTGTGGGATGTGTATATAGGCTTTGGTATGGGTTGCCTACAGTAGGCATGCTGGAAATAGTGCATCTGATTTGGTCAAGGGAATCCTGCATTCTGAATTACCTGAAGGACATTTTGTTCCCCTCACTTGCCCTGCCATTTAATACTCGTTTTGTGCCAGTTCTTGATTTTGCTTCTTTATTTTTCCGTATTGGGAAAGAAACAATAGAATTCTTTTGTCATTAATCATCCATGCTTTCGCATTTAGTTGTAGGAAATAACAGTCAGAATTTGAGTTGGGGGATATCGGTACTTAATCTCAGTTGCCTTTTTATGGTTTATAGCTCAACTGTTATGAAAATATTCCAGTATCGTTGGCCAAATTGAATAAAAAGTCGGTGGGCCAAGATTCAACATGAGACAAGTAGCCCTTGACTTACAACTAGTCCTCACACTTGCAACCATTGCAGCATCCACCTGGTCACATGTTCAAAATTAGGGCGCTTGGCAGCTAGTGTGCCTTTACGAGTATCCTGGGATCACACGGCCAGTATTGGCAACTTTTTTAGCCAGCTTCCAACAAACTCAATGGAGTCCCAACGTCAGTGTTCACTTAACAACCGTGCGATTCACTTTATGACTGACGCAGGAGGTCATAAAATGGGGGGGGTGATTCATTTAACCTCCTTTGCTTAGCGATGGAAGAATTGTCGTTAAGTTGAGGGCTACTTGTGTCTAGGAAACCAGCTACCTTTAGCTACAATAGACAGAATGGTTGAGTATGGCGGGAAACTGGAGCCAATTGCTTGGAGACTTGAGAGCCGTATAAATGAAGCAATATTTTTTGTGCTTTCATTAACCCCGAGGTGCTGAGGCCACCCACATTCTGTTCAATGGGCTTTCCATTTTCACATGTTATCGGCAGGCTCACTCTGCGCGTGACCGCAGTAGTCACCGTGCTTTTTAAGCCTGCGAGAGTAGCAGTCCAGAACAAAACAAAACATTTCCTTCCTTGTGGATTTCTGTTTTAAACCGTCTTGGCACATCACGTTTAATACCGAACAGAGTTTTAACGGTGAAAATTTCAAGTAATCCTCCTTAGGCACTCAGGCAAACTATATTGGAAGATGGGTTTTCTTTCTTTTTTTTTTTTTTTTTTTGTAATGTATGTATTTGAACCGAAGGTTACGTTCAGTTTTGGGGCCTGTCTCTCTTATCTGCAGTTCAGACTCAAGTCATACGTTTATTAACAAAGACAAATATTTTCCTGCTGCATTCCATAAACGTGTTTCCCGCTAATGCCTATTAATTGCTAACGGTCTACACCCAACACTTTTTTTAGCAGAAACAGACAAAAACGGTAGCGCTGATAAAATTGCTGAAAAACTAGAAGACCTTTCTGTAAAGGACGAGTGCAACGAATCGGAGAAGAGAGAAGACAAGGAAAAGATTGAAGAGAAGCAATAAATCATTTTGGGCCTTGTGTTTTTTTTTTCCTCTTTTTCCTAATTTTTTTTTCTTAATTTTTACAAGGGACTTTATAAAAGAACTGTATTCTGATTTGTTTTGTTTTTTTTCTAAGCTTCTGCCCTTTTTTGGAAAACAAAAAAAACGAAAAGATCCATTCCCCAGTCATGAAAATGTACTGTGCTAACGCTTTCTTTTCCATAGTGGAAATACTTATTTATAGTGTTCCAGGAGAGAATAAATAAAGCTTTGGAAACGGTGTGAAAAGGACAGGGTTTCTATATACACTTCGTGTGGCTGCCCCTTGTTACCTTGGGTTATATGTTTGAGTGCATATTTCAGGTGAGGTATAGTGTAACTGAATTCTACCGATAGGAAGGGGGGGGAAGAATTAACGATGTTTCTGATGCTTCGTGGCTGAATGTTGTAATGACTGAAGAAATGTTACGCTAAGATTCCTTTCCTTATAACTGAGGTTTGAGTGACCTGGAGTGTTCTCGTGCAGATTTATAAACGGCACTGTCCCCTTAGAATCTAATGGCCTCCCACAAAAGGCCTGTGGTGTATTTCAAAACGTCGTGGTTTCTTTTGACCGACGGCAGCCATCCAGAAAGGCAGAAAGAATATCGTTCCACTTATTAGCAAAAGGGGGAGATGTCCAGCGAATGCAATTTAAAAAAAAAAAACAACCCTGGTTTCAATGGCCTTTTTTTTTCTGCAAAGCAAAATCTGGACAGGCTCTTCTGTGCAAACAGGACAAAAGTCTAGTTCCTTCTGTAAAAATTTTCCAATATAAACTCCATGTAGGTATGAAGGCGCGTAATATTTTCTGTTGCTTTGCTGTCTGGATTATAGCGTTTTCATAAGTGTGTTTTGGGGAAACGGGGTGGGGGGAGGAGGGGAATTTCCCTTTTTTTTTTTAAGATAACTTTTGGGTTGTGACAAAAATTACCTTTCTTAACACACACACACACACACACACCAGGAAAAAGCACTGATCTCTGAATTTACGTCCGTTAGCCGAGGATGGGGTTCCCTCATTTAACGATAAAACTTTTTGGGTAACAAAATGTCTCATTGGGGGCTCCCTCCTCATTGTCACTGATAACTTGAAAGATTATCTTATTAAGATTCCTAGGACGTCCTTAATCTTTACCAGAGAGACCAAAAATGTTTATACGATGAGCTGCTGCATCCATAACCACGGGCCGTGCTCATCCAACCAAGTTACATTGTCGCTTTCCATTGTCATGGCAAAATGGATTATAACTGGTCTTCAGGAATGGAGGGGACAGAGATTTTTTTTTAAAAAAAAATATAACTCAGGCTTTCTCAAGAGTGTGTATATTCTGCAATATGCACTCCCTCTTTTTAACTCATTTCTCTTGACTGTACACGGCTCCCCAAAAGTAACACAAGGTTGTCTGTCCTGCATATAAATTGAGAACGCCTGGCCTAGTTCTCCGTGTCGGCTTATTCTCGTGTTTCTCGACCTCGGCCACTTTTTAAGATGTGGGGGGTCCTCAAATCCCAGAATCTCCCAGCCAGTTTAGCTGGGAGATTGAAATCCACATCTTCAGGCTGCCAAGGCTGACAAACATCGGCTTACACACTTACATGGAGAGCGTGGCTATAAAACATTCCTTTTCTGTTGCTTGAAACAGCGCACGCAGTAGACTTGTTATTACTTTAATTAAAAGCTTTTGTTCAGTTTTAACGGCAGAACTGTTTGAAACTCACCCTTGACCTTTTTCTGAAATTTTTAAATATTTCCTTGGTATTCTCTCTCTTCCCCCCCCCCCCCCACTCATCATTACATTTTTACGGATGTATACGTTTTCTTCCTTGTAGTGTAGGTTTTTTGCCTCATTATATTTTGACTTCAGGCGTGACTGCAGATAGGGAGATGCAGAAATACCTCAACCAGTCCCAAGGACGTCTCAGTGTATCCCGCAGTAAGGTAAAAGGGCATTGGAACGCTTATTTGCAGGTTGAAATCACTATAAATGATTTATCAGAAAGAGACGCTGTTCCCCCGCTAACTTTGAAATGCATTTAAACTTCATCTTTCTTTGTTCTGCTTAATTCTTGTAAGAGGGGGTACAATTGGTGTGCTGTGCTTTTGGTCCTTAGAACCCTCAATCTCTATGTCTCAGGATAACCTGTGTGTAATGGATGGCCTCTGCCCTTTGAGCTATTTTAACAACTTGATTTCTGTCTTGTGATTTCTGGGACATTAAAAAAAAAAAGGTGAATGATGTGTGAAGGGAAGAGCATCTGTTGAATGTGGCTTTGTAGCGCAGCTCCTCATCTGTCACTTGGGTTTGGGAGGTGGGGGGGGGAGACGGAGAGAAAGGGAACAATTGCATTGTTGTTGCTGTGTGTAAATGTACTATGCGGGCTGCCTTCTCTGTTCGCTCCCTTTGTAAAATGCAACGCTTGTGTGTGCTTTTCCGAGGCCTCTTCCCATTGCAATTTTTTTATGGTGGAAACATGTTCAGCAACAGAAACGAAGCCATACCGACGGGATTTATATAGTGTTTGTTTAACTTTATATATGAAAACGAAATAATGTATCAACGATGCTGTGTAAAAGAAACAGGAGCATAAAGTAAGATACCACAAAAGAAAAATGCGCAAATCATCTTTTTAATTGGAAATTGGTCTCGGTGTCTTGAGTTACTCAGGTTGAAGCCGTGCTTCGTCTTATTAAATGTCACGGAATATATTGCAGCAGGCCTCCGTTTCTCATAGTCGGCCACTTGGCTGGTGTGAGTAAATAAAGCTGCAGTTAGCAGAGTGAGCGCCTGTTACGCGTCCCAGCTTCTGCCAACCTAGCAGTTCGAAAGCACGTAAAAATGCAAGTAGAAAATAGGGACAACTACGGTGGGAAGGTAACAGCATTCCGTGCGCCTTTGGCGTCTAGTCATGCCGGCCACATTACCACGGAGATGTCCTCGGACAAGCGCTGGCTCTTCGGCTTTGAAACGGAGATGAGCACCGGCCCCTAGAGTCGGAAACGACTAGCACGCATGTGCGGGGGAACCTTTACCTTTACCTTTAAATAGGGAGAGCCAGATTGGAGTGCAGGTACTCCTCGACTTACCACCAAAATTGACGTTGCTAAGTGGCACAGTTAATGTTGCCCCATTTTAATTTTCTTGCCACAGTTGTTAAGTAAATCACTACTTAAGTGAGTTAACACAGTTGTTAAGTGACTCTAACCTCCCCATTAACTTTGCTCGTCAGCAGATCGCAAAAGGGATGGCGTGGCCCCGGGACGTTGGAACTGTCATAAATATGAGGCGGTTGCCAAGCAGCTGAACTTTGATCATTTTGCATCATGGGGATGCTGCAACAGTCGTAAGTGTGAAAAATGGTCATAAGTTGCCCTTGTAACTTCAAACTGTCACTAAATGCACGGTTGTAAGTCGAGGACTACCTGTAGCGGTTATGTAGCACTAGAAACCAGGAGATTGTGAGTTCTAGTTCTGCTTGAGCTATGAAACTGGCTGTGTGACCTTGAGCCAGGCCCTTTCAGCCTAGGAAGGAGAAAAACCTTGCCAAGAAAACTAGGGACATATTCAGGCAGTTGCCAGGAGTCAACACACACACACACACACACACACACACAACCCTACCTGGGACATTTTTGCCTTCCTGGCAGGATTCCTGAAATGAATTTGAAGAATGTCTGAATATTGTACACAGTGATGGCAAAATAATGCTAATGGATGAGTCGTAAATTGCCTAAAACTGCATCACAACATAAATACAATACATAGAGATCAGTAAGGGGGAAAAAATTGATTGGATTTATTCCCCAAATCGTAACCACATTCGCTATTTGAAGCTGTTATGAATAATTCATCTCTCTCTGCATAGTGGTGAAATAAAATTTGAACCCAAGTCCTTGGTAAAAATCCGTATGTAAGATACACGTACTATTACCATTAGCGCTAAAAACGGGAAGACTATATGAGTTTCTCACAAATCGATGAAAACCATATTCACTGCAAGCTGTGTTTTCTACGGTAACATTCTATTGGCCGCTTAGTTTGCCAAGTGGCTTTAGTGCTTAATCCCAGAGGGTGCTGTTGGCGAAACAAAAGGGGTCTGAAGAAGATCATGACATTGAAAACATGGCTTTACCAGCTGACTGCTTCAAGCTTTGAAGGTGTTAACATCCAAAGTCCTAAACGCAGTCCCCATCATCTCCGGAGGCTCCCAGGGGCAAGACGATTATTATCAAATTTATTTGCTTCCTATATCGCCATGGGCTACTCTAGGAGGCTCACAACTGTAACAAATGAAACGGAAGTTAGATAAAGATAGTCTGATAAATAAAAGCTGCTTCAGAGGACAAAAGCCTTTTGCTCAATAAGGTCAGGTAGCCCTGATGACGTTACCTAGTTTGGTAATGAAACGTCTGCAAGAAAGCCACCAAGCTCAGCCCCAAGGACTCCACAAACCCTAACTCCCTACTGGCGCTGATGTTGTCTAGATGGGTAATGAAACAGCTGCAAAGAAACTACCAAACTCAGAGGGCACCAAGGACAACCCGTATAAAGTCAAGTGGGCTGACAAGGTTGGGTCACACGTACAGGTCTAACTTTGAGGAGAGAACCACCGAGTTGGCAACGCTTTGATACTGCTGTGGTCTTGTACTTCTCGTACGGAGAAGTGGACTCCACTTTCAAGCTTTATGAAATCGATTGGATGAGGGTGAGGACCTGCATTGCTTAGCCAAGCCCTAACCAGGGATACTGCGTCTCAGGATGAATGATTTAAAGAGGAACGCCAAAGTCCTTCAATTCACACTTGGATCATGGTGATGATGTCATCTTGGCAAGCTTCACCATCTCCATCTCCATCATCTTTTTGGCTTCCCCAAATGGTCTCGGACTTCCTGCCGCTCTTCAAGAACTGAAGATCTGGCTTATCTTCTAAGCCCAGTGGAGGTCACCCCAGGGCCTTCAGGCCTGCGTTTGTGTGTGTGCGTGTGTGTGTGCGTGTGTGTACTTGGAATCTGGACCGGTTACCACAAAAGGGGTGGTGTGGATGGAAATTTAAGGGATCCAGTACAACAACTGCAGTTTTGATCCCTTTTTTTTCCCCAGCATCTTTGCCTGAAATCTGCTTAGAAGGCCTTTGCCATCCAAGGGAGGGGAGGACATCAATCTGCCCCTCCCTCGCTCCATCAGGTGTGTTCCTTCACAATCAACAAAAGCCATCCCCAAAGCAAAGTGCCAGCTGTCGCGTCACAGGTGCAAAATAGTGTGTGGATTGTGCAAAAGTGCAACCATCTCTGCCTGTGCAGGCAGATGCACCTGTGAGCTAAGTTTGAGGGAGACGAGTGGTGTAACCTGCCAGTCCTGAACTTGCTCACTGTGGCTTCCCCACACACACACACACACAGAACTTCCTGTGGATGGCATAAAGACTTCACAATCTAATGCGGTCCACAGATTGCGGCCGGATTTCTGAGAAATGACGAACGCTGAAACACATTTATTTTATTTTTATTTTAATCCCATTTATATCCCGCCCATCTCCGAAGACTCAGGGCGGCTTACAATTTAAGCACAAACCAATGTGCTTAGCAATGCCCAGGTGAAGGTTAAACTTTCCAATTCCATCCGTGAAAACGGGGGGAAAAAGCAATGTGTTCGAAATGGGATGTATTTTGCAACCGTGGTTAGAATGGATGCAAAAACAAAACAAAACAAAATCTGTTTTTGCTTATGGGTGCACTGGAATTCTTCAAATTTCTGACCGGGCTAATTAAAGGCAGGTGCCAGTCTCTGGTTCCCACCCTGTTCCGTGGCGTACAACCAGAAAGACAGCGTGGACAGACAGCCCACTCTTGAAGCCGCAGCCCTGAACAGTATTGGGCCTCACTTCCTCTGCAACCTCTTGTAGCTAAAGGAGGAAGAAATTAAAGTTATCGTGGAATTCAGCCTCTTGTTTTATTAATCTGCCCGACTGCTTATGCAGGCTCTTAACACGGATCCCTGTTGCTAGGTCCATTCGGATTCTGTATAACTCAGTTGTGCTATTTATATATCAACATTTATGTAATACAAAACGTAGTTTGCACCTTCGTCCACACACACACAAAACCCCCAAATCAAGCAATCCGCTACCATTTTTATTTTATTTTATTTTTGAGATTTCCTGGAGTTGTGAGGCTGGAGCCAAAAGGCGCCCATTGTAAAAAGAGAGAAACACATCTTCTCAGAATAAGTGAAGAAAAAGGAAGACGTGTTTAAATGCAAGGCCAAGCGTGAGGGGATGGGTTTGATCACACACGATCCAAAATGTCCACCGTGGCGTGTTTATGGCATGCATCGGGGAGGGGGAGCAAACGTGGCCTTTGTGGGTTGTAAACTGTGGCTTACGGTTTATATACGATGCTGCCAAAATCTCGCCGGAAGCTCATCCAACTTTTTTCTTCAAATCCTATGCGTTCACTTGAGAGCACTTGTAAATGTGCAACTGCGTGAAATGGAATTAAAACCTAAGTGAGTGATGGGCTTAACCACGATAGCTGCTTCCCTTCCGCAAATTAAGCAAGAGCTGCTTGTGCGTGGCGGATCAATTATATCAACATTGTTTGATGATCTTGGGCTGGGGAAGATCCGTGGGATGAAAAGAATAGTTTTGGCGATTTTACAGAATGCCCACACTTCTTTAGAATTGTTCCATCAGTCTTAAAAGGCCAATAAGATCTCCCAAAAGTCTTCATTAATATGAATTTGCTTTCATCGTTTATGAATACAGTAGTCCTGGATTTATAACCATTCATTTAGCGAGCCTTCAAAGTTACCACCGCAGTGACAAAAAGGGACTTACAACCGGTCCTCACATTTACAACCATTGCAGCATTCTCCCCGGCCCCGTCACGTGACCCTGTTTGCAACCTTACCCAGCCGACTTTCCAACCAGCCGAGTCAATGGGGGAAGCAGGATTCGCTTACCGACCATGCGATTCACTGAGCGACTGTTGCCCCCCCTCCCCCCCCCAAAAAAATCATAAAATTGGGCAAGACTCAATAACCATCTTAGCAGTGGAAACTGCTGCCAGTTGTGGTCATAAGTTAAGGACTATTGGTAAAATTTATACTCTTTTTTTTTCCCCCACCCCACCCCTTATGCCTCTTCAACAATTGTGGGACTTGTAAAACCCTACACGTGGAAACCCAATTTTTTTTTTCTTTTGGGGAGGGGCTTTGTGTATAAAAAGCAGCAACGGCAGCTGAGATGGTCCAGAAGATACCCCACATTTCACCCCAAGTGGGTAATAGCAGTTGAGGAGAAGCATCACAGCATCAAAGGATGTAAGGTCTCAAGTTCTCCAGAATCCCCCATTGGAGCAAAGCTGGAGTTCGACAAAGCTGCTCTGTTCCTCTTGCTCGTCTTCTTTGACCCCTCCTTGGCCCTTCAAAGCTCACCTTGGCACGTCGACATCCCAAGGTGAAGTCTCTTCCCTCGCCCTCCCAAAACCCTTTCTGCCTTCTCCTCCTCCTCCTCCTCCTCCCAGTCTGTTGGATCTCGGGCTTCGCTCGGCCTCTGCACCTTCCCGGGCGGCCTCGCGAAGATGCGGTCAGGATCTGAAGGCTGAAGGATCTCTGGAGGAGAAAGTGGAATCCGTGCGGGGAGGCATCCAGCTGCAGGAGAGCAGGCCTTCGGGACCGGTAGGTGAGGAGGCATCTCAGGAGCTTCAGGCCTTCCCTCGTCCCCCCCCCCCAACACCCGTTTTCTGCTTCCTAAATCTGTTGCCATCATCTCCATCTCCCTCTAGCTCTTTGCAGTGCTACCTTAAGGGGTTGGTTGACATCAGCCGAGTGGGCTGGCTTCTGTGGGTTGAGTTTCCTGTGCAAAAGAGGTCAGCTGTTACCCATCCCTTTTCCCCCCCCTCTTCTCTCTCTTTCTCTCCCTCCCCCTTTCCGTCTCAATTCCTCCCCCCCTTTTATTTCCTCCGCTTCCTACCCCTTTTCCCCTCCCCTTGCTTGATCTCGCTGCAGTGCAAAGACCTTCATCTCGGGGGCTTCCCCCACGCCCTAGCCCTCTCTCTCCCCCTCTCTCTCTCTTTCTTTCTCTCTTTCTCTCTCTTTCTCTCTCTCTGTCTCTCTGGGTCCCCAGTGCCTCTCGGATACTCTGGATTAACGCACAGTGATGTATAATCCACAGAATGCCCAGCAGTATCGGAAAAAGATTTAAACCGACAAAATACATCCCCGTCTCTACTGCAGCCGCCTTATTAGTGGGGTCAACTTCGCTCTTTTTCGTCTTCACGTAAGTCCACTGCAGCGCTCTCTCTCTCTCTCTCTCCCCCCCCCAAAAAAATCCATCCTTCCTCTAAAAAAATAAATAATAAGGACAGCTACCTATGGAGGTTTTCTAACCCTCTGGGATGTGGGGCTGATGAGCTGCCTTCACGACCAGATTGCTCCTAGGAGAGGAAGGTTAAAAAAAAAAAAGATTTTGGCCGAGATACGGTGGTGCAGTTCTCTCTGTTGGGACTGATGCTGGGACTATTTGGGAAGGGGGGAAGCAAAGGCATTTTTTGACTCTGTAAGTCGATTTCTCTGGCACCTACCTCCTTTTCTCGTTGAGAATTATTTTTCCTGGCCTTTGAAAAAAAACAACACACAACAACAAATGAATTATGGTGGTCAAATTTCTCACCGACCCACAGCTTTTGTATCTGTGTTTGGGGTTGGGGAGTAAAGGAGGGTGTTGAGCTGTGTGTTTTAAGTAAACAACATTCTGGGTGCAGCTGAGCTGCAAAATGAAGCTGCTCTGCTTGGTTCTTTAGGCTATGCCAGCCTGATCAGCAGGCCGTGGAGCTTCCAAATTTTGTTGATTTTCCCCATTCCAACCACCCCCACCCCTTTTTTTTCCCCTCCACCCCCATCTTCTACCCCGTCCTTTTGCAACAAATTTCTTAGGCTGGAGAAGAAATCCTTAGGAGACAGAGGTGGGGTGTGGGGGGGGGGGTGGATGGTGGTTAAATTTTCCAGGATCTGGAGGCACAAACAGCCTGCAGAATTCTTTCTCCTGACCCATCATTTGTATCAGCTATCCCCATTTTAAGGGTGGAGAAGTTGACTTCTGCTTTGGGGAACCCCCGAAAAGGGTTTCTCTTTCCCAAACTGGGTTTCAAAGTTGGGAGTCTTTAAAAAGAAAGATGCAGCCATGAGTTGGCGTGGCAGGGAAAGGAAGGACCAACGGCCTTGGGATTTTTGCTTTGCAAAACCCCGAGTTGGAACTCCCATTTTAGCAGCAAAAGAGCGCTTTAGCTTCGTTTATAAATCCTGTAATGTTTCTCACGAAACGATTGTGTTCATATTAACTCTCAAGACTCTTTTCTTCCGCTATGGGGAAAAAAAAGGACTGTGATTAAGTGTGTGTGTGTTTGTGTGTGTGTGTGCGTGCGCGCATATTTTCTTTTGAGAGCAGGTATCAGAATATCATCTTTTAATGCGTGCCAGTGTGAAGACAGAAAAAAGTGGCAATAAAGGTTAACTTAGCTTATAATTCTAAGGGGAGATTGGTGTGTGTGTGTGTGTGTGTGTGTGTGTGTGTGTGTGATGCTCTTCATTTCCATCTGATATGCAGGTTTGTGGTTTTTTTTTTCTTCCCTTGATTTGAACTGGAAATGTTGGGTTTTGTGTGTGTGGTTTTTTTTCTCGATTCGGAGAAAAAAATGCCTTTTGAAGCCCTTGCAACTTGATACTAAAATGGAATGCCGGCTAGAAAGATAAATGCTGGGCTATCTCCGCTCCTTTAATGGGTTGTTAGCCTTTTTGTGTCTGCCAGAAATGGCCTGGATTTGTCCCGGATGGCAATGATGGAAGGGGAAGTGCTCTTGAAGGACTCGGCTAGGCTTTGTGGAGGAAGTGAAGGATGGGGAACTGGCAACTGAAAGATGGCTCTCTTTTCTCGAACCAGCCCTGCTCAATTTTAACTGCCTCACCTTCAGTCTGATTTTCAGTGACAGAGCAGGAGAAAAACAAAAGGATCAGGACTAATATTCTTGGATAATCAAGCAAAACACCCATGAGGTTTTTTTTTTCTTCCTTAGCTTTTTAACTGAATCTTTCTTTCTTTCTTTCTTTCTTTCTTTCTTTCTTTCTTTCTTTCTTTCTTTCTTTCTTTTTTCCTTGCTCTGTCTTCTTTCTGTTTATCTGTCTCTTTGTCTCTACTTTTCTATCTTTCTTTCTTTCTCTTTCTTTCTTTCTTTCTTTCTTTCTTTCTTTCTTTCTTTCTTTCTTTCTTTCTTTCTTCCTTCCTTCCTCCCTTGCTCTGTCTTCTTTCTGTTTATCTGTCTCTTTGTCTCTACTTTTCTATCTGTCTTTCTTCCTTCCTTTCTTTCTTTCTTTCTTTCTTCCTTTCTTTCTTTCTTTCTTTCTCTCTTTTCTGTTTATCTGTCTCTTTGTCTCTTCTATCTGTCTTTCTGTCTTCTTTCCTTCTTTCTGTTACTGTCTTTCTGTTTATCTGTCTCTTCTTTCTTTCTTTCTTTCTTTCTTTCTTTCTTTCTTTCTTTCTTTCTTTCTTTCTTTCTTTCTTTCTTTCTTTCTTTCCCTTTAAATTGCTGGTTGATTTGTTTCTGAGTTAACTAGGTTGAAACCTATTGTCCCAGCTCTTTAAAATAAAAGGAATAAATATTTTTACAGGAATGACCCAAAAGCACTAATTTGCATCTTGCAAAACAGAAACCAAGTTACAAGTTCGTTTATCTCCCCCCCCCTCCAATGGGGAAAAAAAACCCATTTAAGGCCCGTGTTAAAAAAACAACAGGAGAGCAAATATTTATATACAACATACTTTGTATCTACATTTTAAACGATTTTTCTGTGGACTACTTTTCTAAAAACGAGGCATTCTCAATAATCCTTGAGGAATCTGTTTGTCATTGTTTTCGATTCAAGGCTGTCTTCACGGTTGAGACCTCCGTTGAGTAGATCTAACGCTTTTGAGTTGCAGAAGAGGTAGATTTAGTGCTTGGTAGATGCTCCACTTGTGGGGACTGTTCCAATTGTGGTTTTTTATTTGTTTATAGAGATTTCATTATATTATTGTCTTGTGGAAGGCCTAGAGTGGAGCAGTGGGCTAATGCCTCCTTAACACCAGCTGCCTGCAATTAGTGCAGGTTCGCGTCCCACCAGGCTCAAGGTTGACTCAGCCTTCCATCCTTCCGAGGTAGGTAAAATGAGGACCCAGATTGTTGGGGGCAATTAAGCTGACTTTGTAATAATGCCACTTGGGGTGTGTGTGAAAGCCCTAACAAGCAGGCATATACATAGAATGAAGGCTACTGCTAAGCTTGTAAGCCGCCCTGAGTCTTCGGAGAAGGGTGGGATATAAATGGAATTAAAATAAAATAAAATAAATAAAAGAGCCTTGGTGGAGCAGTGGGCTAATGCCTCCTTAAGTAACCCCAGCTGCCTGCAATTAGTGCAGGTTCGAGTCCCACCAGGCTCAAGGTTGACTCAGCCTCCCATCCTTCCCAGGTAGGTAAAATGAGGACCCAGATTGTTGGGGGCAATTAAGCTGACTTTGTAATAATGCCGCTTGGGGTGTGTGTGAAAGCCCTAATAAGCAGGCAGTTACATAGAATGAAGGCTACTGCTAAGCTTGTGTAAGCCGCCCTGAGTCTTTGGAGAAGGGCGGGATATAAATGGGATTAAAATAAATAAATAAATAAATAAATAAATAAATAAATAAATAAATAAATAAATAAATAGATAGATAGAGTTATAGGCAGGTAATCCTCGGCTTTGGAACAGTTCATTTCAAAGGGACTGAAAAAAGTGGCTTATGAACATTTTTCACACCACCTTTGTAGCAGCCCCCTGATCCTGTGATCAGAATTCATCTTGCTTGGCAACTGGTTCACACTTACAACCGCTGCAGCGTCCCGGGGTCACGCGGTCACTTTTTATGATCTTCTGACAAGCCTCGGGGGAAGCCCGATTCAATTAACAACCGAGTTATTAACATTAAGAGCTGCAGCGATTCGCTTAACAACCGTGGCCAGAAAAATTGTAAAATGGGGCCAACCTCCTCCCTTAACAAACGTTTCACTTAGCCACATAAATTTTGGGCCCGGTTGCGCATTGTAACTCGGGGGGGGGGGGTCGCCTGTGCCTCCGATGGGCATCCATATGAATGTTCTAAATAAAACCCAACAAAATAGCCCACTTATCGATGAGTGTGTTTCATGCATTTTCCAGGCCCTCCCTTGATGACGAGAGTGGGGAATTTCTCTCTTATTTTTCCCTCGTATCCTGTCTATTTATTCCGTCCTGTTTGCACTGACCCTCAAGAGGCAGAGATTATTGGAGGAAGACCCCATTTTGTCCCATTTGGGACTCAACCGATATAGGTAACCAGGCGTTCCTCGGACAGAATTCAGATCGTGGTCCTGCAGACCTCCTGGTCCCAATCCGCCATCTCAAATGAAGTCCATGACTTCAATTACTTTCAAACTATGTGTTTGTTTGTTTATGTAATTTATAACCCGCTTTTATTAGTTTCATACAAATAACGCGGGAGTGTGTGTGTGGGGGGGGGGCGAACATACCTTGTGAGGTGGGTTGGGCTGAGAGAGGGATGGGCCCAAAGTCACCCAGCTGGCTTTCGTGCCTAAGGTGAGACTAGAACTCACCGTCTCCTAGTGATTGGTCTAACTCTAAAGTCACCCAGCGGGCTTTTATGGCTGAGGCAGGACTAACACAAACCTCACCTGGTGATTGGTGTAAAAGTCGCCCAGCCAGCTAAGGTGGAATTAGAACTCACCGTCAGCTGGTGATTGGCTCTAAAGTCACCTAGCCAGCTTTCATGGCTAAGACAGGACTAAAACTCCCCGTCTCCTGGTGATTGGGCTAAAGTCTCCCAGCCAGCTTTCATGCCTAAGGAGGAACTAGAACTCACCGTAACCTGGTGATTGGCCTAAAGTCGCCCAGCTGGCTTTTATGCCTAAGATGGGACTAGAACTCACCGTCTCCTGGTGACTGGCCCAAAGTCACCCAGCTGGCTTTTATGCCTAAAATGGGACTAGAACTCGCCATCACCCAGTTTCAAGCCTGGTGCCTTAATCTCTAGACCAAACTATGGATGTTAGACCTTGAAAGAATTTAGAAAGGAGCCCAAATCAACTCTCTATATAAACCAGTCCCCAATTTCGGTGCCTAAGAGGCCCACCAGGAGAATGACAATGGCTGGGTTCTCTCTGCAGACCCCCTTCAGCCCTACCCCCAAAAGAACTGAAATGACTAAATTTAGGAAAGCTATTCCTGACGTTGGCTCCAGCTGCGGAGAAGCATAATTTATGCTGTTGGTGACTTCTCCTCCAGCTAGCTAACTAGAGACCAAGGTTTCCTCGGTGGGCCAAAATAGCAGGCTGACCATCAGAGGGGAAGGGTCGAAATTCTTAAAGCCCCCCCCCCTTCCCTCCCAGCCTCTTTACTCCTCAATGGTTGGGTTTTCCCCCCCCCCCCCTTCG